>NW_022436979.1:14496982-14697512 GCF_009761245.1 Sapajus apella | reverse complement strand
TTTTTTTTTTTGAGACAGAGTCTTGCTCTGTCACTCAGGCTGGAGTGGAGTGGCACAATCACAGCTCACTGCAACCTCCGCCTCCCAGGTTCAAATGAGTCTCCTGCCTTAGCCTCCCAAGTAGGTGGGATTACAGTGCGCACCACCAGTTCTGGTAATTTTTGTATTTTTAGTAGAGACAGGAGTTCGCCATGTTGGCCAGGCTGGTCTTGAACTCCTGCTCAAGTGATCTGCCCGTCTTGGACTTCCAAAATGCTGAGATTATAAGTGTGAGCCACCATGCTTGGCAGCAGGAGTCATTTCTACAAGTCTTATCATCCTGCTTCCCCCACCTCCCTCTATTTCCCTAATAGATACACAGCCTACAAAAGCACATACAAAATCTTTCCCAAGTGCTGCTTTGCCACATTCTCATTTAATTTACACTTCTTCCTTTGTGAAGGGCAAAATCCTCACACTGGCATTTAAGTACTTTCCCAGCATGGTGCTCTGTTTGCTTGAGATTGGGATCTGCTATGGCCCTCCACTCCAGGGGTTTATCACTAGTAACTGTTCACCCCAAATACACTTTGCTTATGCCTTCCTCCAACATCTGATGTGTGCTCCTCCTCATGAGTTGCTATGGCAGATATGAGGCTGAGCCACCCATATCTCCTTAAAGAAGGACTTGCTGCCCTCCATTGTCAATGTGGTCAGTGACAGTCTTTGGGTCTCCAAAACTTCAGAGACAACGTTGGCTGCAGAAGGCCACCTAGGTCAAGGTCAAGTCCTTTTCACTCCTGATGACCAACCCAGTAAGGGTCTAAAGATTCATTTTGGCCTGATGCAAGATGCTATGATGGAGAATGTATGTTCCCAACATCCCACCGGGCTGGCTGAAGTTTTGTCAGGCTCACATCATGGTTTGACTCCTCCCTCTTCCCAATCCTGCTTAAGTGTGCATTCCAAATAAACATCCTGAACTCCAAATTCCATCTAAGACTCTCCTTCCAGAGAGGCCAACTGACAACAAATGGTCTTCTGTATGTTCTCTTCTGCCTGCATCATCCATCAGTTCAGCCAACTCACATTTTCCAGGTCTCTCTTGACCGATATGGCCCAAGTTGAACTTATTCTAGTCTACCCTTTACTAGAGTTTCCTAGCTTTGCAATTCATTTTGAGAAACAATTTCTTTTATTCTTAGTAACCTTTCTGTGTGTGTGTGTGTGTGTGTGTGTGTGTGTGTGTGTGTGCGCGCACGCGCGCGCATGCGCGCGCACCTTTCACTTATCAACTGAAGCTGTTCTATTAACTTCTTAGAGTTGGAGTCAACTCATTCTTTTCTATTCAGAAAATGAATTATACTTCCAAGGAAGATGTACCTAACATTTAATGATTAGAAAGTAAGGTATTTTAGAGAACGCATACATTGATGATTTCTATTTGGATTCTTCCCACTTTTCTGTCAGTCATATCTAAGCTAATTTGGTTAATTTTAATTTAAAAAGAAAATAGAGCAACTTCATATATATATATATATATATATATATATATATATATTTACTATATACAATTTGAGTGATGCACTTTTCTGGAACTTTGGTAAGGGAAAATATTTAGAGTTTAGATCTATTTTACTTCTTGATTCAATATTTGCATATAAACTGAGGTATGATTTTTAAAATCCCAGAATGAGGGGTAAAATGAAATGCCTATTAATGTGAAATCAGCGCTAAATAATGTACTAAAATGAAATCTAAACAAAATGCCAGCAAACACATCAATATCTCCAAATTATATTTAACAGAATTGATTGTTTGGTTGTGATGTAGCAAGTCAAATTCAGGGCTATACTCAAAGTATGTGTTAAGTTACTAAAGATATTTCAGGTACTGCTATTATAAATAAGAAAGCTACACGTAACTACTAAGTAATAAATCTCACCCTCAAAGAGATGAGATGGCAGAAACAAGCAACTCTTTTCTTTGCTGTTTCTATGAAAAAAATCTTTATTTTGATGTTTGATTCTCACTTGATTCCTTTAAAGCTTTCAATTAAATCTAGAAATTGTGGTGTAAGTTGGCAGAATATGTATATTGAAACCTTAAAAAAAG
Source organism: Sapajus apella (assembly GCF_009761245.1). Taxonomy (NCBI): domain Eukaryota; kingdom Metazoa; phylum Chordata; class Mammalia; order Primates; family Cebidae; genus Sapajus; species Sapajus apella. The sequence continues at coordinate 14,695,418 of NW_022436979.1, read as the reverse complement.
TTTGCAAGAATCCTAGCTTCTACATATATACATGAAATTAAGTTAAAAATCTCCTGAAAATAATGTAAATGTGTGTACCCAGAAATAAAAACCTACTTCAACTCCCTACACATCCTTCTGTTGATCAGAACACTACTGTGCTCCAGCTGTAGTGTTCTAATAAAAGTTTCTTTTATTCTTTTTAGAGCTGAAATAGAACTGCATACACACATTCTTATTGTCCTTGAAACTCTGTCTCTGATTGCATGTTGTTGAGGAAATATGAAGTTTTTGGCATTTTAAAAACTGTTGCCTTTTTCTTCATTGCTATTTAGAATGGCATGATATTTGCATTAAACCTTCCTCCTTCTAAGATTAGCAAACTAATATATAATTTTAATCCTTTGGATACCACTTTCTTGCATTAAAAAATAGGTTTTTGTCTGAGATTTATAGTTTGCAGATAACCTGTGTGTTCATTTCCTTCTATAAAATACGTTTACCTCAAGGCAAGATAAGCTTTAAAATGTGCTTAATGGGACAACTGATGAGCGGTTGGTCATTCTATGGAAGAACTGCATTTGTATTGGTAATCGCTTATTCACAAAAAAAAATTAAAGCTTAGACTGGAATCTGAAAGCTTTGATGAAAAGCCCACCTCAGACAATCTTTTGAGCACATAGAAGAAAAATTTCTTTGTTCTTCCTTGACACTTTGTCTTTGGGAAAAGAGTAAGGGTCTAGAAATAAGCTAAAAGAATAAAAAAATGTATTTGATATCGTATTCTATGTAAGAGACTGTCAAGAGATAGGTATTTTTTGTTATCTTCACAAACAGTATACCATGTTTTCTAAAATACTTTACCTGAATGTTGTAGTCCAGAGGAAGGGGAATTTCCCCTGAGATAAGAGCAAACACATTCTTTGAAAGTAATCCCAGGTAGGAGGATTAGAAAGATAACTTGACGCTTCATTTCTTTTATCTTATCACATCTTTGCTTCCTCACAGGAGTATAAGTGATAAGTTCTGCTTAAAGTAACACCATATTGGAGCTGCACAAACTGCGGAACAATTTCTTCCCAACTTGTTTTGGGCAACCGGGAAAGAGAGACTGTCCCTCACTCTTGGAAAGTTTATTTTATACAGGAGACTGACATGCCCTGTTTTTAGACTATGTGCTTGAACCTGGAAAGACTGGATCACAACCAATTTGAAGTGGGTGATTCGAATGCTTTAGCAGAGCAAAGATGTGTTTTGTTGTGAATCATACAAAGTACAATGATTCCACAGCAGCAAGGAGACATCAGCATTTAAGTCTTAGCATGATGGTAAGAGAGTGTGGCTAAAAGATACATCTCATCCTTCATGCTCAATATTTCTCTTCTTTAGAAAGAGCAGCAACTGGGTGTCACAGAATGAGTTCTGAGGTTTATATCAGAAGAAGGCCTTGAACCAGAACCAAGGCTCGCTGGGGACGTGGGGGAGATTCTGAGCCTCACACTTTTATGTGTCAAGTGGGATGCTGACTCTATTGTTGGTTTTGTTTTGGAGTTTAATGCTCAAATAAAGTAATACACATGAAGAAATGTATTGACATTGTTTTAAAAAGCAAAGTTAATGTATGATGATGCAGTGGAGTGATTTATGAATGGCATTATAAATATTTTAAAAACCTCAAAAGGAAATAATAAAAGAGTATACTTGCATGTTAATGCAAAGAAAATTTAATTGAGAATAAACTTGGTAAACATAAGTTGATATAAGTTTACTGCTTTTAAAGGAGTCTGAAACATTCTTCTGTCAAGGTTAATATATTAAAATGTGGTACAGCATAACACTGATTTAGACAACACAAATGTTAATATGTGTGATTATTTTATAAGCACTAGGTTGAAATAAATTTGTTTTTATCTATGTGGGAAAACTGAATAGATTATAAGAATTATTTAAAAGAAAGAGAAATTACAGATGTCAAATAGGAGGGAAACTTAATGCCACTTTATTAACTAGAGATAGAAAATGAGGTACATTAGTCTTAGACACTATTTAGAGCATTTAATTGTTAAGTCACCAAAAGAATCTATTCTACAATGACCTTACTTTTAAAGTAGTTCCATGGCATGAACTCAAGGACATTACTGCAGCAAGGTTCTTAACAAATCAGTCATATTCACTGCACTTAATAATCTATTAGGGGCCTTCACTTGCGCGAACAACCAGCATTTCTTTTAAACTCTTCCATAATTCAGATTTTATCAATGTGGACTAACCCTGTGGGCAATTAAATCTGAAGTAGTGCCCTTTTATGTTTTCTGAATATACTGGGCCTGAAAGCAAATATTATTTTATGATATGTTAATAACACAAGGAATTTTACTAATAATATTTAGTGGAGCATAAAGGTACCTCAGGCTCTATCTATTTGCACAGTAGCAGAATAGATCTAAGAATGATTCCAACCATGACTCTTAGTCAAACACATTAGCACAGTCCATTTACATAGAAAAATGCTCAGTATAGACCTAAGAATATTCTTTAAAATTACAGTTGGAATATTTCTCCAAAATGTCCTTATAAATGTGTACACATGCCAAGTCTGAACCGCAAATTAAAAATCATAATAGATGGCTCTAATTTGTTATACTCTACAAAACAATCTCATTTGTAACAGAGCCAAGGTTTTGTTCTAATCCAAACTCCTGAGGACAAATTCAAAAGAATGGGAAGCTCATATTTTCCCTGAAACGATCAACGATGCATTTTATAACATCAGAATACTCTGAAAAGTATCTGTGTGGTCTCAACATTTTATTTAGTTTAGAATATTGATAGATAAACGTAAGGGTTACAATGTTCCACATGACCAGTTAGAATGCAAGGGGTCAATGGAATTGCTCTTAATGATGCAAAGTATAAATAAATCACTACAAAATAAAAATAAATTTATTCCTCTTATTTGTGACTGATGGATACCTTAATGTTATTTTACTTTGCTTCCTAGTTTCTTTTTCCTTCTGTAACTTCATACATTCAGAATACAAGATCATTTTCCCTTATCTGTGTGATTCTTTCATTAAGATCAAGATCTCTCTTTTTTTGTACAAAACTTGCATGATGCTATCCATAGTTAAGCAATTGATAAATGAAACTTTCATATGATAAGGTTATTATGGTATCAAAAATGTAAATCAAGTTTTGCCCTAAATTATTATAAATATCCCCACTTAGCTTCTGGCAATCTGCTCTCATGGTACAGGGACCAGGATATAAAGACTTTTAAGAGTTTTGATGAATGTATGAAATTAAAATAACTTAACTTTAATTTAGTTTAATTTAAATATCATTATGGGCATAGCCATTTGGTTTATTTCCGGCAGTGAGCTCAAATGAAAAAGCTTTGAGAATATAATATTTAAAGGAGAAGTATCATGTTCCATGAATTTAAATATCAAACTGTATTGCATCTAATGTTGTTTTAGATATTAAATAGTATAATGTGGGAAATATACCGCATATTGCATTGTCCAAATCTCAAGAAAAAAAAAAGTTGCTATCTAAAATGTGAATATAAGTACATTTTTCTTGGGGGAGAGGATAAACTTTTAAGATGAACATTACACTGAATCTCAAAAAAAATGGAAAAACTTATTTAGAGATTGCTTGAATCTTATTTTAAGTATGTCTTTCCATGCTTATAAGAAGCATGTCTTTTCAATTATATAATTTCATTATTAGAAAATAAAAAAAGCCTAAATCCCTGGAAATCGCCTTCTGTTTAAAGAAAATCCCATGGGAGGCGTGGACAGAACTTAAAAATCAGAGTCAATTTTTTCTTAATTCAGAGGTAGAGAGAAGATAGAGCATAGTGAGAAACAGGCTTCAAAAGGAACGAAAGCATGAAAGAGAGTCACCTTGCTAGCTGACAGAGAATTGTGCTTGCTTTGGGGATTGAAGCTTTCCTGAATATTCCTTTTTTAAATGGACACTATAAACAAAGCCATCATTACCTATAGGTAGGTCCTAGATGAATGCATCCTAGACATGTCAGACAAATGACAGGATTTCTGGGCTTCCTTATTCTTTGCTCACAAAAACCAGATAAGTGAAACATGCACATTTGTGCCGATTCAAATATTACGTTGGAAACTGGGCTTAAACGGGGTCAGGAAAAATACAGGATTTTAAGTGATGAATATACTCCTGTTTGTTTTTCCAGTTTCTCCATATGCTCCCATGTTACAATGGAAATCAAAACCTGTTCACTGAATTTTCTTTTAAAAGTATATGAGGAAGATATGTGGATATTTGTCTTCAAGGCTCAATTAAACATGCAGATTCCCACAAATTAAAACCATTTTGCATATCAACCTCACCTTTAATTAATGTTAATTATTAATATACTGTACTTGTTTGAGAATTTTGCAGTTTAATTCACATACAACCTCCTGCTTTTTGAAATTTCCTTTATGCTAAATAGTCATAATGTTCTAAGAAAGGAAACTTTGTGTCGCATATTACTTGCCCTTCAAGTGGTACCTTTAATGACATGATTTAGCAAGTCATACCACTATTTTTTTACGTGGTTCATATTTGCTCTGATCTCTGTCAATCAAGGTAACTCAAAGGCCTCATCTTCTCCTATGTTACAGCTGCGATTTTCCTATCTGTTTTTCCTTACTGTTCCTCATTGCCCTCCTTCCCTACTAGTTTCTACCAAGCTTTACCTTACCAAGTGGTTTCAGCAACTTGAAGATCGTTTGTATGCTCAAGACATGGTAGTTCCTCCAAATAACTTACAAGGAGACAGAGGTAGAGACAGAGAAAGAAAGAGACAGAATGAGAGAGAGAGAGAGACCTACCGACCAACTGACTGAGACCAAAAAGAGCATCCTAATTTAAGTCCTGCTGCAAGAGTGGTAAGCAAGGTGGGGAAGAAGAGCCTACGGCGGTGCAGGGGCAGTTAACTTTGTTTTGCTTTGAGAATTATAAGAAGTAACAGCTAAATGATGATTTGAATAACAGGATAGATTCAGCAAGATATTCCCTCCTTTGGCAACATGTAGTGATGTGGAAAAAAGCTTGTCTAGACATGGGAAGGCTCAGATGAGAGAGAACTTATGTGTTTGTGGATTTCCAAGAGTTTCATATGGCCAAACCTGAGAGACAGCAAGAGAGAATGGATCAGGGCTGGGGAGACTGGAGTCAGAGCATGGGAGCCAATGGTGACACCTCACTCTGAAATGGTGGAAAGGGATAAGGGAAAAGTGGATGAATTCCAGGGAGATACACTGTCAGTGTGACTTTTTGAATGTAGCGTTGGCTGGGTGAGAGTGCCTCCCAGGGCTCTGCCCAGGGTACTTGAGTGAATAAATAGTAACTAGCTCCTTTCCCTGATTCAGCTAAGCCAGATGGCAAAAAAGGATCAAGGAGGAAGATGTTTGTTCAAACTCAAACAGTATCTCTTCATCACTTCTGAGTTTGCCTCTCTTTTCCTTAAACTTCTTTCAGGCAGAGAATTTTCAATTATTCTGCCAAAATATCCATGTCCTTCAAGTTGCTTGCTACTTCTGCTATTGTTAGACATATGTTCTGAGTCTCTGTTACATGAACAAATAAGCAATAGAGACAAAGTTCCTTAGAGAAAGTAATTTTCAACCCGAAACATGGAAACTCAACATTTTACTTTGATTTCATCTTCAAGCCTTCACTTCATTTAAAGATGGAATCCAGAGAAAATGGGAAGAGGTAGTAAGCTCCATTCTTAGCAACTTCTACTCCCAGTGGTTTTCACATTTCAGCCTGAAAGTTGGAAACTATAGGCCAGAACTGTGATCAGGACTTGCATAATACGTGCTGGACAAGGATTTCAAAATTAGCCAGGCTTGGTGGTGGGGCCCACCTGTAGTCCCAGCTACTTAGGAGGCTGAGGTGGGAGGATCACTTGAGGCCAAGAGTTCAAGGCCAGCTTGGACAATGTAGTATACCCAGTCTCTACCAAAAAAAAAAAAAAAAAAAAAAAAATAGCTAGTCATGGTGGCACACACCTTAGTCCCTGATATTCAGGAAGCTGAGGCAGGAAGAGAACTTGAGCCTAGGAGGTGAAGGCTGTAGTGACCTATGATCACTTCACTGCACTTCAGCCTGGGTGACAAAGTGAGAAAAATATTAAATATTAAATATTTTTAAATTATTAAAATATTAAATGTATCCAGCACCTATTAAAAACATTAAATATTTGACCAAAATGCTTAACAATATAATACATTTATATGTTTATTATTAAAGATAACGATTAATACATAAATTTGTTTTAAAATAAATATTAAAAATAGGTGCTGGACAAATATTTAAGCCAATGAAATAATATTGTCAGCTGAATGCTGTTTAAATCAAATCACATAGTACTGAAGAAAAATAAACATAGATGTTTATGCAGTTAAATGTTTTCAAAAATTTAATCTATATAATTTATACTTAGTATATTTTGCCAAAAAATGTCCTATCCTGTAGCTAGTACTCAAAGAGTCAATTGAAATTGAATAACTACAGAGATTGCTCCTATACACGTATACTGGAAGCTCCCTTGTAAGGTCTTTGATCTTTACTAGCTTTTTGGCCCAAAGAATTTGTGAGCTTTTGTCGATACAGGTTAAAACAAAGAGCTGTCCTAGTGGTTGGTAGCTCTTTGATATATCATTGTGCTTTTTTGTAGAAAGAACACAGACGTCTTTGTCAGAATCATGTATTAACATACATGCTATTATCTAAATGTTTGATATAAACTGGATTTTATGTTTCCCACATTAAAACATTAAAGAAAGAGAAACTCCTGCAGTCAAAATATTATATGTTATTTTTTAATCTTCTAATTCAGTCTGCTAATATGACAAAATTAGAGTTCTCTGATATTTTCATGACTTTTTGGTGAAAGTATTTTGTCATTTTCAATCATATGATTGATATAGCAACAATCTAACTAGATAAAAATTCCAAAATTTATCATAACTGACTTGGTTTTGTTCCTTATTTCAAAACAATATATTCACTGGATGAAAAATTCAATTAGGAAAAATGCACAAAAGATAGAAAATAAATATGACAACAAATTATTAGTATTATACAATGGAACTTCCACTTAGAAAAACAAATATTACATTGAAAAATGTTCAAGTATTTGACACTTTGCTAAGATAGTTATAAAATATTCTGGTGTGAATTCAAATATATGCAAAGTATTCTTTTAAATTATTTCTGCTAATTTCTTTCATTATATCAGCAACAGATGATTACTTTTTCAAATTAAAGCTAATTTAAAGCTTTTTGAATAGTATGAGACACTACTGCTTAGTACTTAGCATAGATGCTGAAGGAAGTAAAAAAATGCAAGCTAATAATTCTATTACCAATATTTTACAGATTATTTTACATTTTGCATAAAATTACTATTCATATAAGTAATGTTAAGGCTCATATTTTCAAGTATTATTTTTCCATGTAGTGCTCTTATATACAACCGCTTTTTCCCCAGGCTAAAAAGAGAAAAGATATTTTCCCGTCATTTAAAGAAGTATGTTTTCACCTTTTTCATGAAGTCCTTTCAAACTAAACTGACTAGAGTAAAGCCACTAGGTTTTCAATTTCTCTCTCTCTCTCCCCCCCTTCCTCCCTCTGTGTGTGTGTGTGTGTGTGTGTGTGTGTGTGTGTGTTCTTTCTTAAGAATTACAGCCCTAGTAATTCATCTGCTTATATCTGTACATATTCTCTCATTCTATAAAACACTGACATCTAAATTTACCATCCTTTCAGGTTGCTCTATAAGGTGTACATATATTGAGAGCTTCTACTGGTCTTCCTGTTTTAAATTACACCTTCCTAACAGGTAAGGTTGCTCCCCCAGTAAAGCCTAGCACAGTGCACAATGTCCCAGGAAACCAAATGCCCATTTCCCTGCCCTGCCCCCCCATCCCATTTTAATGATATGGCCACCAACAAAAAAGAGGATATCCCTGTGCATTCTGTATTCACTGTGTTGACTCTTACTTCCTCAGTGTAATAGATTGTGAACCTTTTTACTTAGAGATAAGAGATATGGGATCTCTGAGATGAAACATCAGTGGATCAATTAAGGCTATTTAGCTTAATGATGAAAAAATTAGTTTATGAGCTCAGGGACATTAAAGGGGCAGTTTCACGGCTTATAATCTATTTAGATTGCCTTGTTTCAATTGTCCTGGCTAGCACTAAAAATTATGTGACAAGAAAGGATTTTCTTAACTTCATCACAGGTTGAATAAGAACTTATAATTTTTGCAGGTTTTTAGATATAGTAATGTGCCTTGCTTAGATTAGGTATTGAATATTTGTTGAATTGCACTAAATATTGCATACAGGCAACATCTGCTGATGGCTTCATTCAAGTTTCTAAATTCTAAAGTGAGTATTCTTCATTAACAATTTTGACGGATTTATTTTTTAAAGATATATAATATTGTACGTTTTTATACATATGAATTAAAACTATTGTTTTATATTTAAGATCCTGATTTTATTACCTTTTATAATCTCTAAATCTTTTTGACAAAATAATTTTGTAGTTTTAGCTATTTGAGGATCTAAAATTGGGATTAGAACATATGATATAAAATGTATACCTGAGTAGAACGTTAAGATGAGCCTCTTTGGGTATAAATTTTTTAAGTTAGGCAAAGACAATCAAACATACGGATAAATGAATTATGTATTAAACAGTTTCCGTCTCTGACCTTATCAAACTGAAAGAAAAAGTAAATAGTCTGTCTCCTTTTCATTATTTAAAATTAAGCAGGATTATACTTTTTAAATATATTAAAGACTAAGATTTTTTCATATATTTGAAAAAATGTTTAAAGTTATCAAATTGCTTAAAATTATGTATTTAATTTGAAATTAGAAAAAATGCAAGTATATTCTTGATACATAGCAATACTTACTAGTTCTCTCAAGGAATACCATTTTCAGTTTTTTTCTAAAAAAATTTAGGTAGAGACCACATATTTCAAATAAGTTAAAAATCAACCAATTCAGGATAAATTAAAATCATCTTTCCTAGAAACTTTATACCAATAATGTGAAAATATAAATGTTTTATCAAGTTAAGGTATGTAAATTGAATGTAGTTAAGACTTAAATGAAATAATAGCACATATTTTAAGTATCATTACAGCTATCAGGATAAATCTATAATAGCCAGCCATACCACAACAAAACAAATTGGAGAAGAGCAGGATCCTTTAATAAAATTAAAATTATTTATTAAAATGTGACATTGGCTAGGCACAGTGGCTCACACCTGTAATCCCAGCACTTTGGGAGGCCGAGGTGGGCAGAACACGAGGTCAGGAGATCCAGACCCTACTGGCCAACAGGGTGAAACCCCCCTCTCTACTAAAAATACAAAAATTAGCTGGGCATGGTGGCACGCACCTATTAGTCTCAGATACTCTACTCAGGAAGCTGAGGCAGCAGAATCGCTTGAACCCGGGAACCCAGGAGGCCGAAACTGCAGTGAGCCAAGATGGCACCACTGCACTCCAGCCTGGGAGGCAGAGAGTCAGTCTCAACAACAACAACAACAACAAAAAGTGAAGTTAGTATATATTTCACAATCCCCTTATATTACAACATAATTGGTTGGCTAGTTTTCTCACACGTTAAGCCAGCCTGATATTTTAATAACTATGTTGTATTTATTATTAGATTTAACTTCTTATTAAAATAGATAGGTAGCTCCTCACCCTTCAGCAATGGGAAGGACAAAGAAAAGTGGGAGAAAAAAGGTATGGCTTGTATACCCAGATTCACTCTCAACTGCCTCCCTGAAACAATGTTAACATCACAGGGTCTGTAAAATATAAATAAAGTATATTTGGACCAAATGCTGTATTGGCCAAATTCTGTTTAGTTGTTGTTTATATGGATTAGTTTCTGGTTTGCAAAAGAAGGTCTCAGATATCTGAAGATCTTTCTGGCAGATGCCTCGGCTTTGGAGGTTTGACTGGTGTTATCTATGACAGGGTAATATGTCCTGTAAAACTTCTCACACCATCTCCTAATTAATTACAGAGGCCTCTTTCTTCCCCATCTCTATCTTACTAGAATAGCTTCAAAATCTAATCTTAGATCGAGTACATATTGGTTGTTTGGCAAATATTTACTGGATTAATTGTAGTTATACTCTCAGAGTGGGCTTGTTTACGTATTTTGATAACCATTAAGGCATATTTCATAGAAGTATACATGCACACACAAAGGCAAATATATATGTCAATCTAAGTGATGGTAACACTGTAATATAAAAAACTCCTTTCATCTTTGTCATTCTGTAGCTCCTTTATTATAAACTTTAAAAGAAAATCTTTTTATCTAGACCTGGCTGCTTCACAGAGTGGTTTACGTTCAAATGTGAAAGCAATGCTTTGAAAAATTAATTACTCTACCATAAAAAATTACTATATATTTCCTATAAATAGGAATTCTTGTAGTTTGAGGACTTGCATTTAAATCTTTAATCCATCTTGGGTAAATTTTGTACATGGTGAAAGGTAAGGGTCCAGTTTTATTCTTCTGAATATGGCTAGCCAGTTGTTTCAGCATCAATTATTGAATAGAAAAATTGTTTTCTCTTTATTTTTGTCACCTTTGTCAAAGATCGGATGACTGTGGTTGTGCATATTTACTTCTGAGTTCTCTATTTGATTCCCTTAGTCTGTGTCTGTTTTTATATAGTACCATGCTGTTTTGGTTACTGTAGCCTTACAGTATAGTTTTAAGTGAGGTAATAGGATGTTCTGTCTTTGTTAGTTTTGCTTAGAATTGCTTTGGTTACTCTGGCTCTTTTTTGGTTCCATATAAATTTTAGAATCATTTTTTCCATTTCTGTGAAGAATAACATTGGTCGCTTGATAGGAATAATGTTGCATTGGTACAATGCTTTGGACAGCATGGCCATTTTAACAACATTTATTCTTCCAATCCATGATCATAGAATATTTTCCCATTTCTTTCAGCAGTGTTCTGCAACTCTTCAGTGTCATAGACCCATATAGCATTAAAACTCACATGATGATAAGTAATTATCATCACTTTTTGACATGAGAAAATTGAGGATATATAATGTTACTGGAATTTATACAGATAACAAATGGTCAAACCTTATGTTGCTCAGTATTGCTATATTTTCCATGTTTTCCACCTGATGAAAGAAGGAATTTCTCTTATAACAGTAAGTATCTACAATAAGCACTCTACTAATTTTAGCTTACTCATTTCCATGTGACAAATTAGCAAGTCGTATGATTAGGTTTAGTAGCTTTATTATTTTCTTCTTATATTTTTTTTCTAATTTTTTATTTTGTACAGAGGGCTCCATTGACAGTTTTGATGGAAAAATGTATTGCTTTATTTTCTATCATTTGATAGTTTGAGAAGGATACCGTAATGGTGGTTTTGTCAAGCTCAAATGGAGTAGAGTCAGGAGCTTTGCTGTTTATATTAACTCAGATACATCACTTACCAAGTTGTGAGTGGTGTTAAGACTAGGCATAAAGTCTTCTGATTTCTAGCCCAGTGGCCTTTTTACATCATAATGTTACTTTTCACACTGTGTACCAAACTCCGCATTATATTAACAGAGAAGGCACTGAAAGGTCTTAAATGCACAGCCATGTCATAAATGGTACCGTGAATGAAGTAGATTGCATTTTTATTGTAATCAATTGAGTCTAGAAACTTTCAAATAACATGTGAGTTTTAATGCTATATGGGTCTATGAGAGAATAATAAACAACAATGATCATTCTTATTTCACTGGGGTTAGAGTGGAGCCCTTTTTGTCCCTTAATTTCCCTAATTAGTCTCAACTGTGTTCTCCCTCTATGAGCAGGCCAAGATAGTATCTGCTTTATTGCCATGGGAGGAAAACTTGCTCTTATTGAGCTTTATTAGATACTCCATTCTCTCATTTAGAATCCTATTAAGTTTCCCCTTGGCATTTTCTAAATCAATTAGTTTTAGCCTTACCCTTCTTAATAGGCTCCTTTTGGGGGCTCCTAATTTTAGTCCCTAACTCTGGTATTTGTAGTTGCCTTTCCCTTTTCTTTTGGGCAAAGACTTCAATCAATTTTCCATGCAATACTGCTTTGCTAGCATTCCACAGAGTCATATCTGTGACCTCACCATTATCACTGTCTGTTAAATATTCAGCCCATATGTCTTTGGGCTTTTCCCTAAACTATTGCTGCTGAAGGAAGTAATTATTACTTTACCATCTTAGCACTCCCTTGTTGCTTTTCAAGGGAAATAATTCCACACCCAAGCGAATCATTGCAGGGTCCGAAACTAGAATCTTGTCAATAGAACAGCAACTTTGCCCTCAGTCTCTAGTGGGAATAGAATAAAATGGTTCTGGAAAAGGAAGAATGGTTTATACAATAAAATTGTGAGTTGTGGCCATGAGCATTCTTATTTGTTTTAAAAATCAATATAAATGGCTAATAGATTGTATGGTGCAAAGAATTAGAGAATGATTACATTTTAGCATCATGAAGTGCACTCCCACCCCTATTAGGGAACTGTTTTGGTAATTTATCTAGATAATTTGTTTCTATAAACACAGATAAATTATATACACAGTAAGCCATTAATTTTATAAAATAATTTTTTTGGGATAGTGCCTCACTCTTGTCACCCAGGCTGGAGTACAATGGCCAGATCTTGGCTCAATGCAACATCCACCTCCCAAGTTCAAGGGATTCTCCTGCCCCAGCCTCGTGAGTACCTGTGATTACAGGCACCCACTACCATGCCTGGCTAATATTTTCTATTTTTGATAGACACAGGGTTTCACCATGTTGGTCAGACTGGTATCCAACTCCTGACCTCAGTTGATCCACCCTCCTTGGCCTCCCAAAGTGTGGGGGTTACAGGCTTGAGCCACCACACCTGGCCTAAAATAAATTTCAAAAAACTAGAAGAAAATATATAAAATGTTAGTTTAATTTTTAAATATATAGTATAATTAGTTACAGGCAATTTTAATTTTTAAGTTAGTAATTTCTAAATTCTCTGCCTCAATTATATATTTATTATCAGAAAGAAAGGTTAAAATGCATTAGTACCTAAGTACTGAAGTATTATAATAGTTTGTGTTTAGGGTGGAATGTACAAACTAAAAATCTGGTTATCTTATGTAGCTAAGAAAATTTAGTCAAAATCTTTGCAAGTATACCAACTGTATCTACTGTGTTTCCAGTCAATATACTGTTTCATAAGTGTGTTTTCTTGTTAAAATAATGCCTTTTCCCCTATCTGTTAAAACGGTTTTAAGTAAATAAATTAAGACAAGTACACAGCAATTGCAGCTAGTGTCATGGAACTAGAAAAACAACAAAATTCTACAAAAGACAAGCCTAAAAATATACATACATACATACATGCATGCTTAAAACTCAGTGATGAATAATACAGGGATGTATTTATTGGTTTCAAACAGTTTTCAACATAACATGTAAAAGTTGAAGAAAATAATTCATTATTTATTAACTCATTAAATACTAAGTGCCATGTTTTTTTAGAAGTATGACATTTGAGATGCAAATTTGCAAGATATACCATTGACTATGTTTTGATATTTCAAGGGCCACCACAAACACTGCTGTCCTCTGTAGGATATCCACCATTCCCCTAGGGAATAAGAAAGCATTTGATAAAATCGTAAGTAAGCATATTTCTTTTCTAATTGTTTGGAATGTTTAATCATAAGCCCTGCAGGTTAGATGGTCTTCAACCATTGATAGGACTGTGAAGCACCATAATGTTCTTTATGCCTAAGTTGCTTCCATGTGTCCTATTCACCAAGGCCACTTCCACTCATTCTCAATTCTCCTATTACCATTTTATTGGCATCCTGAATGTCTTTTACCTACAGAGCTTTAGAATCCAAAAATGATTTTGGTTTTTAAGTCTCATAGATACTGATAACACAATTACATGAAAGTTCTAGGAGCATGTCGTTTCTCTATTGGGTTCTCACAACAGTGTCAGGGTCAGAATGATAGGTGAGGACAGCAGTGATCTAATTAGCATCTTGTGAGAGGCACCACATTTCCACTACTGCCTCTTCCAAAATTATGATCTCCACTGGTCTTGACAAGAACCTAAAATATGTGACCTGATTACTTATGAGGGAAACCATTAAGGACTATGGAATTTATTTTTTTAAAGGTACAAAATAAAGAAAATAAATTAGCATTCTTTACCATAGCATATAACAGGTATTTTTCACTTCATATGTAACATGCTTGTTCAAGCTTTATCAAGGCATCATGAACCAGATGGACAGAATACTTATTAGCCTTTATCTTAAGTTATGGATTTTAATACTTGGAGATGTTAGGAAAATGGTACAAGGACCTACAGAGCTACAAGTAGCAGAGCTAGAATTTAAAATCTATGGCTGACTTCTCAATGCTATAATATTTTCACACATAACACGAAACAACCTATTCATTCAGGTTATCTCTCAATATTCATTTGATATTTCATTAATAAGTACCCAATAAGCGTTTAAGGTACATATATTGGGTAGGCTGATTTTAGAGATAACGATTATATTAGATTATGTTAAGAGCTTACTATAAATCCACACTCAAGTACTTTGCATATATTATCTCATCATCTTTTCAGCAATCACCTCATCTATGAAGTAGATATGATTATTATTCCTATTTTATAGGTAAAGAAACTTAGGTATGTGTTAAAGAACTTGGCCAGTGTCATATAGCTGGTAGTCCAATCCATGTAGCCTAATTCTAGAATCCAACTTGCCATATTAACAGAATAAATTAGGTCAATAGATGAAAAAAATGCAATCCATAAATTCAACAAAACCACTTAACAAAATACAAATGAAAAGAAACTTTAAAAAAATGACAACAGATAATTTTAGAAAGCATTTCTGACCACCAATAACAGGAAATGTTACATATATAATGCTGTGTATACATACAATATGTACACATACACAGGTACACACATGAGCACACATATACATACAAAAAATATCTAGAGGAAAAATTTTAAAAAGTTGCTAAGGATTTTATGGATAAACTTATTTTTTGAAAGACAGTAAATTATTTAAAAGGTTTCTATTTTCCCCACATTTATCTATGGATAGCACATTTAAGTTAGTATCTCAACAGGTTTGATTGTTTCTTTCTTTGTAGTACTTGCCAGGATGATACAAAATATATGTGAAAAACAAAATTCCAAGAACAGATAAGTAAAATTATGGCAATTAAGAATGAGTTATTCATGCTAGAATAAACAATTAGACCAGTGGAAGAGAATAGTAAATTTAGAAACAGATCCAGAGATATTCATTCAACAAACATTTATTGAATGTCTACTTGTGTTACGGTTAGTGGTGGGTGGTTGGCACAAGCCAGTGAGCCAAACAAGCAAAGATTCTGGCTTATGTTCTACTGTATCACACTCACAGTGGGCACACTGTGACGTATGGCACAGTGGGCTTTGAGGAATAGCGTGGGAAATGTGGGGTGTTGGATTGTGCTTTGGCAATTTCCATGTGAAAAAAGGAACAAAGACAAAGCCTGATTTTACCTCACACCTTATTCTGAAAGCCATTCCAGTTTAAGAAGTACTTACATACACGAGGCAAAACTTTACAATTTTTAGAAAAAAAAAAAAATTCACTTATCTTCATGATTTTGGAATAAGAAGGAATTACTTCAAGACACAAAACTTATTAACCACAGAGGAAAATAATGATACATTCTATTACTTTTAAAGTAGTGACCATTGCTTATCAAAAGGCATCATAAAGCAAGTGAAAACCTACACATTGTTAAAAAAAATACTCTGAGCAAATATACTAAGATCTAGAATACAAAAAACCTCCAAACAATAAATATTTTAAAAAGTAATTAAAGAGGGATGAAATAAATGAATAAAAAATTCACGGAAGATGAACACAAATGACACAAATGACCAATATATATTAAGATACTTACTTTAATTATAGTTAAAGATTTGAAAATTTAACCCGCAGGTCAACAGCAGTTGCCATTCACCAGTCTGAGATCAGAGAGGAACACAGAAGACTTCAAAGTCTATGGGTAATGGTTTATATCTTAAGCCAGATTATTGAAACACTTTTTAAATAAACTGCTTGTACAGTGAGTCTAAGCCCTTAACTGTAGGATAAAAAATAAACGTCAGATATTAAACTTGTAAGAAATTAAGTAAAACCCAAAACAAACTAGGTTTAAAAAAGGATGCAGACATAAAGACTGTCTACAGTAAAATAGATGGTGATGCCTCTAAGTCACTTATAATTTAACAGATGTGTTTACATTTATAAAACTAAAAGGGAGTTAAAGAGTTAGAGATTTAAAAATTGCTGTGGGCTGGGTGAGGTGGCTCAAGCCTGTAATCCTAGCACTTTGGGAGGCTGAGTAGGGTGGATCATGAGGTCAGGAGTTCAAGACCAGCCTGGCCAAGATGGTGAAACCCCATCTCTACTAAAAATACAAAAAATTAGCCAATCCTGGCGGCAGGCACCTGTAATCCCAGGTATTTAGGAGGCTGAGACAGAGAATTGCTTGAACCCAGGAGACAGAGGTTGCAGTGAGCTGAGATTGTGTCACTGTATTCTGGCCTGAGTGACAGAGGAAAACTCCGTCTCAAAAAAAAAAAATTAATAAATAAAAATAAATTGCTGGGAAAATGCTAACCACTGTCAGATTATTTGCTGCTAACATGTTTGTTTTTAATAAGGAGGTGGAATTTGAGATTGGTCTTGGAGACTGGGTAGGATTTCAACAAATGGAAGTAGAAGGAAAGCTATTTCAAATGAGATTTGTCAGCAGGAGACTGTCAACATTCATATCCTACATAATCAAGTTATGCAAACATATCCTCCTTATACAGGATCATGGGGGTAGTCAAATGGTAGAGGATAGATAAATAAAGAGAAGGAGATCTGGCTTTGGTCAATAGGCCATGAGAAGCTGCTGAAGATTTTTTTAGTATCTGAATAACTACTGGTGATATTTCCTCAAGATAAATCTGGCCATCATATGAGGTTAAGATTGAGTATGTATGACTTGGTGCCAGGACAATAGCCCAAGAACAACAACTACAGTCTGGGAGTGATAAAAATAGCCCAAACAAGGGTATTATCCATGAAACATAAAACCAACAGTTTAGAGATTAAACTGGCAGTTCTTAGCGGGGAGGGGATAATAAACACAATCAAGAAAAATGGAAAAAAAAAGCTAGGCTACTCAGAAAAGATGACAGCATAGCCTTTAGTAAATCTAACTGGGTAAGACTGGAGAACTTCATTAGAGAGAAAATGAGAGATTAGAAAACCATTGATCACTCCATTGGACCTATAGTTTAGCAAGTAATAAGGTAGTACCATTTGGATCCAACCTGGTGGCCCAGAGAATACAGAGACATGCATAGATGTCTATATCTAGAGGCGGATGAAAGGGTATAAAGGAGCATGGTATGACAGCACTGGGTGGGAAGGGGTAAGGGGTAAAGAGGGATACAGGAATGTTAGAAGCACACCCGGCTACCAAATAATTTTATCTTGAGCTGCCTTCTTTATAGAAAACTAATTTATGATAAGATAAAAACTATGATAATAAATAAGACCGTCTATCTATTTTTCTAGAAATCTTAGAGCTTTAATGATTAAGATCCTTCTCTACACATCACTTCCCTTGGGGACATTACATTAGTAATTTCTGTTGCTTTTTCAATTTCTAGAAGAATCTGGACAGTTCTCAGCAGCTAAGTCTCGCAAAAGGAATTTCCAGAATGAGATTAATCCATTAACCACAACAAAAAAGAAACCAGCAAAAACACAGAGAGTGGCAGGAGATCTAGGAAATCATCTCATCTCTTCCAAGGAATATATGGTTTCGAGCTGCCTTGATCTTTACTTTGTATGGTTCCTCTGTTCAATCTGTTTTACACTTCTTTCCTGATGATTACTGATTAACAGCTTAGGAAAATTCCTCCATCTGAAGAATCAAAAAGATACTCCTGATGTGTGGATCTCCTTTTTCAAATGGCTACCTTTGAACATACAGATTAATGAAAATGATACTATTTGATGGCCATTAATTTCATTAAAAGACCATTCACAAAAATTTGATACTGAATATATCTCAAGTGCATACAAGAATATTTGAAATGAGTAAAAAGCTGTCATTTTTACCTGTATCTAATTTGTTCTATACTGAATTGCTGTAGTTTTTAGTTTTATATAAATTAATGTGTTATTTAAATAATTTTCTAAAAGAGCCTGGGTAAAACATGATCTCTTTATAATCTTATAGAGGAATAAAGCAATGTTCAGCAATTTCAGGATATTTATTAATTTTTATTCTGGTCACTCTGGTTACTTTTTTGTACTTTCTTATATTCCCATGGATGTGTGAACACATTCAAGGTTTGAATACATAGCTTTGATATTCACGAAATGATATAGATGATACATTAATTTATAAATTTGTCAATTTTTCTTTTCTCTTATTTATTTATTTATTTATTTTTTGAGACGAAGTTTTGCTCTTGTTGCCAAGGCTGGAGTGCAATGGCACAATCTCAGCTCACTGCAACCTCTGCCTACCGGGTTCAAGCGATTCTCCTGCCTCAGCCTCCCAAGTAGCTGGGATTACAGGCGCCCACCACCACGCTTACCTAATTTTTGTATTTTCAGTAGAGACGGAATTCCACTGTGTTGGCCAGGCTGGTCTCAAACTCCTGACCTCAGATAATCCACCCGCCTCAGTGTCCCAAAGTGCTGAGATTACAGGCATGAACAATCACGCCTGGCCCAACTAATTTTTTGACATATAAAAATTCTGACACAGTATCTTGAAGTTAGATTTCTGGTTCTCAGAAAGTCTCCAGTAATGTACTCATGAGCTGTGACTCTCCATGGCTATTTTTATTTTCACTGAAATGACAGAGTGCCAGCCACCAGGCTCCTTCCTGGGCACAGAGGATTGCCTATGTCCCTGCCCACAAGAAGCCCCACGTGCATTTCTGCGTCGAATGCCTCACTATTTTCTTTCTTGTTGTCCCTTTCCTCAAATATTTCAATGAAGTGTTATTTAGAACTCTCCGAGATTTTGGAGGTAAACGTCCCAAAATATGGCGTCACTTTCTAAAAATGAATCACCACCATATAAATGAAATAAACTGTCCTATTTTGCCATAACTATCCCTACTGACTTTAAGGACATAAATTTTTTTTCAGCTCATACAGACATCAATTTGTGGAGATTTTAATTGTTTCTGGAAATTATCAAATTTGTCAAAAAAGGAAGGATGTCAATTTTGAGGCAGGGTAAATGTTATCTTTCAGAGTAAGTAACAGAATTTTTAAATCTCACAATAAACTAATATCTATCTATTAAGGTCTTTATAAAATGTTAATAAAATAATTTCATGAATAATAGAAATTCCTTTGTTTTACATCTTACAAAATAACTTTTATATACTTACCTTCAAATAAAATTGTGGTGATCATGTCTTAATATCTAGAAGTAGTTTGAATATGCGCCATGATCAAATGAAGATAAATAGATTTACATAGGCATAGATTTTCTAGCCAATATTACATCTTTCAAAACCCCAGTTTAAACACTTTTAATATCATTTCATTAAAAAATTAATTAATTATAAGTTTTTCAGAATATGCAAGACATCCATTTTTCTTTTTCTTTTAGGAAACAAGATTTTAACTTAAGCACATGGATGAGAACAGAGTAGAATTATCATTGATGATAAGAATATTTGTCATTATTGATAAGTATATTTTTACCATGCATAAATAAAATGCCAACAGAATGTCAATTACATCTCTAGAGAACAAAACCTATATGAATGACGAGATATCATGATGACCAGATATCTGAAGTCACTTAGTAACTGTGGGAATCTACGTGGCTATTAACACTAGAAACTTTATTGTGTAGAGAAAGGAGGAATTACTCCCCTCTCAGAAGAAAGGAGAAAGTGAGAAAAGACTTGGCATATGAACATCAAAGAAGATGTCAATAAGATAATGATATTTAGAATTAGGCAAAAGTGTCTTGTTGTTGGGACACTAATGATTATCAAGTTTTCCAATTGGAATGAACTCATGGAACTAGGGAATAGAAGAACAGCTACCAGAGACTGAAAAGGGTAGTGGGAAGGCCAGGGGGGAGATGGGGATAATGGGTACAAAAGGTAATTAGAAAGAAAATTCTAGTATTTGATAGTATAAGAGGGGCACTATAGTCAACAATAATTTAATTGTATATTTTAAAGTAACTAAAAGAGTGTAATTGGATTGTAACACAAAAAATAAATGCTTGAGGGGATGGATACAAATTTTACAGGAGGTATTTATTATGTATTGTATGCCTGCATTAAAACATCTCATGTGAAATAGGAATGCTTTTACACTGCTGGTGGGAGTGTAAATTAATTCAACCATTGTGGAAGATAGTGTGGCGATTCCTCAAGGATCTAGAAATAGAAATATCATTTGACCCAGCAATTCCATTACTGTGTATATACCCAAAGGATTATAAATCATTCTATTATAAAGGCACATGCACACATATGTTTGTTGTGGCACTGTTCACAATAGCAAAGACTTGGAACCAACCCAAATGCCCATCAGTGATAGACTGGATAAAGAAAATGTGGCACATATACACCATGGAATACTATGCAGCCATAAAAAAGGATGAGTTCATGTCCTTTGCAGGGACATGGATGAAACTGGAAATCATCATTTTCAGCAAACTGACACAAGAACAGAAAACCAAACACCACATGTCCTCATTCATAAGTGGGTGTTGAAAAATGAGAACAGGGAATGAAACATGAAATGAAACATGTAAACAGGGAAGGGAACATCACACACTGGCGCCTTGGAGGTGGGAGGCTAGGGGAGGGATGGCATTAGGAGAAATACCTAATCTAGATGATGGGGTGATGGATGCAGCAAACAACTGCCATGGCACGTGTATACCTGTGTAACAAACCTGCACTATCTGCACATGTACCCCAGGACTTAAAGTATAATACATAATTTTTAAAGAAAATCTCACATACCTCATAAGTATATATACCTACTATGTATCCACACACACAAAAAGAATTTAAGTTCTATTGTTGGGAAGTAATAAACAAAAACAGAACACAAAAATCCTTCTAGATCAGGCCCTGAATAATGCTACTTATTCTAAACAGAGATCGCTGCCTCAATAAAGTAAAAGTGAATGAGGAATAAGGAAACTGAACCAGCCAGGTACACAGAAGTCAAGGAGTTTGGGACCACATGACTGGCAACCTGCCAAAAGAACAATATTCTCTTATATAAGCCCTACATATCACTAAAGAATATAGTAACATTACAGTCAAAAAAACATAACCAAATTCTTATTGCAGAAATATCCATAAAGAAAAAAATGAATTTATAAAATATTAGTATGATAAAACTATATAGCTTAGTGAAACATGATTCCCCTATTTCCTCTTTCATCTTGGTATACAAAGGAAACAGCTATGAAAAAGAGTGTGCTCATTAATTTGACCTATATATCCACTGACAATGTCAAATTTTATCCCAGCTCTGTGCTCTTAGAAAACAGCTTTGATGAAGAAATCCTTCCATTTTTTTTGTTCTCCCAAATAATCACAGTCCTTTGTGTTCCAAGAAATGGCTAAATGCAAAAGATGACCCTGCCCTCACATATTCCAAGATAAAACCCACTTCCACCTTCTCCAGGACTCAGATGAGAACCACTTCCATCCAGGTTTTCTGCCTCTCTTGTGATCTTCCTCATTAATATTTCTTCTCAGTGAAATAGCCTGAATAAAAACCATCCCCCTACTCACCTGCTGCATTTTGTCTTTCATTCCCCAATAGGCATTTTATCAGCAACAAGTGATGGATGTATCCAATGTTACCCTCACTGAAGAAAAACTGGCTGCACCTCTGCTTTCACAGCTTGGGTGAAGAAACCATGATCATAATGAGACAGGAATTATACAAAGTGGTTGCAGGAGAATAGAAAATTCCAGGCACAAGATCCAGAGACATTCTAGTGGGATCTGGATCCAGATCCCTTTCCAGTAACGTAACCACACAGCTTACTAGATCAAGAACTAAGACTGTCTATATCACCATGACTGTAATATTCCAGCAAATTCTTGCACAGAGGATAAGGCTGCAAATAAAAGTATTTGTTTTAGAAACTTCCTGAAAAAGTGTTTATTTAGAGGATAGATTAGTTCACTAGGTTTCTCAGGATAATACATTACTCAAATTAGTAAATTTAGTTTATCGAATGACTGTTTACTCAACAAGATTTGTTTCAATCCCCCTCTCTCCCTGATGCCATCAAACTTAAACTATTATATCGTAAGCATTGAAGCATTGCTCAGCCCCAATTATGTTTCAACATTAAAAGTCCTGAGTTAAGCCACATCTCATCATCTTATATGTATCTGCCCTTATACTGCCCCTTATAAAACATTACTAAGACTTTATCTAAGTGATAATTGCTTTTATTGCAATGAGCAATAAAGTTGGCTTTACTTGATCCACAGATTTTTGTGGTATTTTCAGAGAAAAGCAGTTGTCATCAGTAATTCTTATTTGTTACCCTATCTCTTTTCCTATGATCAGCAGGGTTTTAAAAAGAAATTTGCAAAGGAAGAGATCAACTTCCTAGTTTTCTGAAGGTGAGAGTAAGCGCTCTCCCTCATTTTGCAGCCAGTCAGTAGGTGGCAGTAACTAGCAGAGAAAAAGAAAGCAGCCCCAACACTCAAGGTAAACAGAAAAGATGGCAGAGGGCTTGTGGCAGAGACAGGTATTGTATTTTTAGCAGGTGAAAGACCCATGAAATCTGATTGGAATAGAGTGGAAACAATAATGCATGGGTGGGGGCAAGGAAGGCAGATGTATTTCTGGTTTATTCTGAAGAAAAATGATTGGATATGTCTACATGAGCCATTTGGCTTAGAAAAGGTACCCTCCTGAGCATAAGCTGGATGGGTGAAAGAACACATTTATTCTGCAAGAGGAAGTAGAAAAATGTTGACTTTCCATTTTCTGGAGAGAGAGATCATGAACTCAGGGAGATGGAGAGTATTTAAAATATACATAATGGGGAAGCATTGGCTGAGAATGCTGACTAGCACTTTGGGTTCTTGTGTAAGCAAACCAAAGCCCGATGTAAAGTGAAGCAAAACTAGACCTACCCAATCAGAAATAGTCAGCTGACATCTAACTAGAGACTTTCCACCAGATTATACTCAAATAAGGCAAATGCCTGGAGGTAGCCAATCAAGCAATGTCTTTGCTTTACTTGACATTTAGCTTATTCAAGCTGCTGCTCACATTGCTGCGCAGAGGTCTCCGAATCTCTGCTGGTTCTGATTGCCTCATGAAGTGTTCTTTGCTGAAATAAACTCTGCTAAATATATTTTCTTTGACTTTTTCCTTTAACAAGAGGTAGGAAGAAATGAAGGAAATTTGAATTCAGATTCAAGAAGACAACAGGACATAAGACCATTGGGGTAAAAGGGTTGATCAGTGGGAGAATATTGCAGATTAGAGAATGCTGACATCAAACATTTAATCTAAAGGAGCAGTCTGCAGTTTGGTTTGATGTAATATCTTTCCATGACACCAAAACATCTATAAGTGTTTCCTGTCCATACAGACCATGCATTAGTGAAGAAAGAAACAGAGGCAGTATACAAGGTCGGGTAAAGCAAGAGGAATGAGGAAAAAGGAAGACGCTGGTTTCCCACTATATGTGAAATAGGTTGTTCGGGTATTTTCGTTTGAATACGAAAAGAGAGATCTCAGAGGATGGAAAAACTCTGAGAGCCTTAAAAATTCAGATTGGAGTTTCAGGGACTTGAGGTATAGAAGAGAACCCTAAGGCAGAATGGTAGCCCAACACACTCTTACATGGCAAATAAAGACATAAGAAATATTCTGTGACTGGGAAGAAAATTCATTATGTTATAAATAAAAACTATATGTTCTTCTATTTTTGGTGTTAACACTAAAAAGTTTCATTTTTGTTTATAAGGACTACTTGATATAAAAAACAAAAGGCCATCTTTAGTAATTTTTCCCCTCTCAACAATCAAGTATTTTCTAAGCCAAGCTACCAGTGAGTTTAAATCCACATTGCATTTCCCTCGCAATTATTCTGTTTCACTTTTTTGATAAATGATCCTTGTGCAATGGCCAAAAGCCCAAACATTTCACACCCCCCCCCCAATATTTTCCTTCCTTTTTTGTTGTTGGACAGATGGTCATGCCTCGTTCTGAGAATTAGGGACACTGAATTATCACCACACACACACCCCAACAGAGCCCACTGACAGCCTCATTCTGTATTCACTGGGCTCAGTAAATATTAGCACACAAATTTGAGATACATCACAATCTTTTGGTATAGCAGTCTTTCAAACTGTAAATGGAGATAGCATCTCCTTTGTATAATTCAATAAGTTTGTACAGGATATAGGTATGCAGAACTAGCTTAACATATACTTTGTAATTTATATAACTACTAAATAACTATTTTATATTTTGTGTTTTATATTCTTATAGTATTTCAACTATAAGGAACAATTAATTTTAACATGAACAATTTGTTACACGTACTTTCCCATTTTGTGGTTTCATGGGTATCACTGGCTGTCTCACAAGATACCTCCCTCCTGTATCATCTCTTACATACATGAGCATGAAACTCCACGTGAACCATCCATAGTCTCCTGTATTTCATCTGGTGTCAATGATGACTATTATAAATTATTTGAAAACAAAACAGTACTTTCTATTTTCCACAATGGCTACAAACTCTATAGAGTCATGGAGTCTTTTTTTTTTTTTTTTTTTTTTTTTTTTTTTGTGGCAGTTTCGGGCTGGAGTGCAATAGAACGATCTCAGCTCACTGCACCCTCCACCTCCCAGGTTGAAGTAATTCTCCTGCCTAGCCTCCCAAGTAGCTGGGATTACAAGTGCATGCCACCACACATGGCTAATTTTCTATATTTTTAGTAGGGACAGGGTTTCACCATGTTGGACAGGGAGTCTTATACACAGTAAAATTATAATTAAAAAATTGCCAAATAAACAAAAGACCTATTTTGATATTTAAAATGGAAGATAGCATACTCCTGTTTACCATGCCTAGCAATTCAAAAGTAATAAAACTTGTCTGTATCCCATATTTTATTCTAGATGCCCTTCTTTCCACATTGCAGAGACAGATGGAGGTTTAGGTTAGAACAGCTCTCGCCTAAATTTTAATAGTCCCGTTCTGTTTTCTTCTCTAAGAAACAGATGTAAGAAAGAACTAAGAGGGGATAAAATTCGCAATTACACATAAAATAAGAGCCAGATAATCACAATTCTCTTTCCTCTTTTCCACTTTTTAACAAATTAATGGGAATTTCATTATAAAAGGAACTCTAGAGGACCTTCTATTCAGTTCTCCCCTTCATCATGCTCCTTGAGAGTTATTCCATTTGTGATTGCTTCTGTAGCCATAATGTGCTATTAGAAAAAGGCTCATGCAAACACCTCTGTTATCATGCACAAAGTAAGCAGATTTCAACCACAATACATGAACTTTTACACCTTTATCAAAAATGTTACACAACATGGAAAACGAAGCAAAAGCTCTGGAGAATAAAAGAAGCAAGAAAGAAATTTAGCTTTTCAAATATTTATCACTATATCAAAAATTAAAAATCAGTGCTATTTTGACAAGGATGTTTTGTGCAATGGGATATGCACATCTAGCGCTGTATCTGAACAGGGTTAAAGGACCAATCACAGAGGTCATGAGGAAATGTGCTCTAGAATGTCTTGATGGACAGCACCCCTCCGGAGGGCATTAGCTACAGAGGTACAATCACTGAAGCAAAGTTTATCATGGTCATCTATCAGCTGTTCAAACAACCAACTCTTATCCAATCCCATGTCAGCCTGATGGACTTGGCTAGTTAAATATCACATCACTCCAGTACATTAGAAAATATCAATCTCATATCTAGTTACCTGACCAAGAGTATGAGATTTTGAGGCAGCACATTTAATGTGACTGGGAATAACCAAATATTTATCTGCATTCGTCTTCCTGAGGAAATAAGGCAAGTGCATAAAATCATAACTATCAGATTTCTATGAGCAACTAAGAATGAATGATAAGACTTAGAAGAAAAATTTAAGATTGAAAGCGTGATTAACCCAAAGTGCTATGCTTCCAACAGGCTGGGACGCTCAGTTAGATAACAGACAAGTAAAAAAATGCATTTATGTTGCCTAAAATGCTGCTGAAGACATCTATATAAGATTTTACTGAATTTGTATTTCATTAATTGTGAGATACAGAAAATTGCCAGGCAGAATATGTAAAACTTTACTTTCTATAATAATTTCATTCAAATAATTAAGCAAGTGTTTTTTTGTGGAATTATCTGTCTCCATCCCAACATTTTACATTTAACATTTGTTGGGTCACTTATGCTGGGCTAGATATTAGGTTCAAATTTCATGAACTGAATGAAGCCTTCTGAAGCAAGTATGCATTATTCCTATTTCACTGATGAGGAAGTTGAGACAAAATAGAGTAATTTGCTTAAAGCTATATAACAGGGTAATATCATAGCTAGGATCAGAACCCACATATGCTGACAACAAAATTGTTTGAGAAAAGTATTTTAAGTGTTTATCTAAAGTGATATTTGGCAATCAGTTTTTATCTTTTACTTAACAAATAACTTTGTTATATTCTCTGAGCATACTAATGCATACATTTCTCCTCCAGTAGTCATGAATCTTTTGGAATATCCTAAGTATCATGATGTGACCAAAATATTAATGACAATAACTGCCTTTTCAGCACCGTAATGAAAAATGGAAGTATTTCATTATAAAGATGGCTGCTTCCATATCCATTTTCTTCTTTGAGAATGGTGTTCCACTAAATTCATGATCTGAATCTGAGAATGGAGGGTAAAAGTTATGATTTGCTAGGATTAGTCTTTTTCTTGCTTCTTTCATAATCATGATGTCATTTAACCTTAATATTTATTAAGATGCTTTATGTAGTTGACATTATAATGGATACCGTAGATATAACACTTACTACTTAGAAACTAGGACAGGTCAACAGAGCTTGCATTATAGTATCCATTATCTAATAATGAAAGGTTCCTAATTCTCATTACACATGTAAGGGCCAAAGTCAAATATTTTCTCCCTTAGTCGAACCTCTTTTAATTATAGCAGAGAAAAAAGAAAGAGAATTTCGTTTCTTGGTGAGCGCCTGCATATACAAAGATCCCACAAGAAATACTGCAGGAATCAAATAACTTCAAAACACTTAAATTGCTTAAGAGCCATGGAATGGTGTTGACCTATATCTAAAAGAAAAATGAAGCAGATGACAGAGCACATGTGAAAGTTGAATGTTCTCAGATGTCAGTGGGAGCTCTGTGGGATATAGAACAAGTTAAGAATTCATTGCAACTACACCAATAATGTGGATTCTGGCATAGCACAATAATGAGTATTTTGTTAGTGCTACCAATTTACCTTATCCTAGCCGTAGGTATTTTTTACAATGTAATGGATGTGTATTGTGATAAAAAGTGCTCATTTTGTAAATAAAGACTTGTGAAGAAAGAAAAAATGTGTTTAAAGATAGGGATCAAAAGCTGTTAATATGAACATAGAATGCAGAGATATGATTGGATTATCATGATGGATTTACTTAGCTATTGCATATTGAAAACACAAATATATAAATGTTGGACATTTATATATTGAATATTGACTCTATGGGATCTTCCAATACAGAATTCTGAATGAATTTGACTTAATATAATTAACAAATATTGTGACAGTTAAAAATTTTAAAACTATATTCAAATATAGTCTGACATAAATCCCAAAACTTAATCAGATTTTTATGAAGAATTCCTAGGGAAGTATTTTGCAAGAATTTTTATTACAACCTGAATCATGTAAATAACAAAGGGAATTCTCTACTTCAAAAATATTTTAAGACACTATCTAGTACATATAATAATGAAAACTCAAAGTGATTTTCACTTGTTCAGAAAAAAAAAAGTGTTACCTGGAATATGAGGAGTTTCATATTAAACAAAACCAAGATCTTTACACTACAGCTGATCATAGAAATCTATGACTGGCCTCATGATGGTGATGTTTGCTGCTTCACTATAGGATTTAGAGTAAACTTTTAATGTGACTTGAATCTTGAACAAGTCAGAATTTTATAAACTGAATGTGTTGGTAATGCTATCTTATTTGTTTCTTTAATAGATATTGGCCTTTATTGAATTTGTTCAGACTTGCTAAAATTCAATCTCATTGCCTAATGATATAAATACAATTGCTAATAAAGTGAACTTCACCTCTAAGTTAGTCAAAAGTAAAATCTGTGTATTATGAAGATTTAGATATTTCTGTCACCGAGGTTTTTCTTTTTTTTTCTTAACCTCAAGTCAAAGAGGGAAATGGAAAATGTATAACTTTGACATTTCATCAAATAATCATCATTATTATTTGGTCAACTATTGATATCGGCCAACATGTCAAGTACCATGCTTAGTGTCAGACTGGCATTAGTTTATTTGTTCATTTAAATTTGACAACAGCAGTATGAGTCAGTTCTCTTGTATGAGTGGGGAAACCTCTACCTACAACTAACAAAGATACCAACTCATACTATTTTCCAGATAAGATTATTTAACTTACAAGAAGTGCAGAAATGGGTGGTTTTATGATTGGCTCAATAATGTCCTCAAAGACTTGGTCCTTTCCACCTCTCTCCCTGCCATCCTTTGAGTAGAGAAGAGGGGATGGGGGGACTCTGACCTCAGGGAAACTATCCTTGAGTTGGTCCCCCTGACAATTGAATTGTGTTCCTCAAAGAGACATGGCTAAGTCGTAACCTGCAGTACTTGTGAATGAGACTTCATTTGGAAGTAGGGTCTTTGCAAATGTAATCAATTTAAGATGAGGTGATTTGGGTGGGCCCCCATGCAATATGAATTTTGTTCTTAATAAAAGAGAAAACAGAGTTACGCAAAAGGAGAATGCCAGGTGAAAAAGCAGGTACACAGAGAAGGTGGCTACATGAAGACTGGGTAGAGACTGAGGTGACGCTGCAATAGTGGAGGAATGCCTGGGGATTCCAAAAGCTGGAAGACACAAGGAAGGATCCTCCCTGCTAGAGGCTTTGGAGGTGGCATGGCACTGCCAACACTTAACCTTGAACCTTCAAGCTCCAGGAATGTGAGAGGAAACATTTTTGTTGCTTTAAGCCACTTAGTTTGTGTTCCTGTGTTATGGAAGCCCTAGGAAACTAATATAGTTTCCATTTTGATCTCACAGGTAACTGTGATAGTGCCCATCACACCTTAATGCAGCAAAGAACAGACAAAGAATAGATGTACATCATCTTTGAGTCTCTTTCTTAGGAGAAAAACAGAGTGCTCATCTTTCTATAGAATTCTATCATCAGTCCAATTGAAGCCAATGGCCAGTAAGTGCAATGGAATTGCCATGGTTTGCTTCGACTGATCATTTTGGGTACAACAGTTATTAGAGGTTAATCACCTTAACCGTTACTGTTTTCATTACATGCATACCACAAAAGAGGAAACTGAGGCTATGCTGATGAAGTCACCTACTATAACGCTATAAAGCCAGGTTTCAAAGTCAGAGCAACCTCTCACATCACAGTTTAATGTATCCATCAGTGCTACAGTTTATATGGTTATGGTACATGGTACTATTCTTCACAAATTATAATCTACTGTGCTTTCCTTTACCTTGTTATTCCTAAAGAGTATCATAATTAGGGCATTGAACATGAGTATTTCTTATTTGGTTTAAAGCTTGAATTTTCTAAATCAAATTCAGTTATACTCTGAGTTTCAAGGAGTGATCAGATGTTCCCATATACTAGTACTAAAGTCTTAATTTATAAAATGGTTTCCTAGTTGAGGAAAATGAATAATATTATGAATTAGTTCAAGCTGCTATAATGCAATACCATAAGCTGGGTGGTTTATAAACAAAAGAAATTTACTTCTTACAGTTTGCGATGCTGAAAGTATAAAACCAGTGTGCTAGCATGATTGAGCCCTCTTCCAGGTACACGTTACCAACTTCTTCGATTCACATGGTCAAAAGAGGGTGAGGGACCTCTCTGTGGACTCTTTCATAAGGGCACTGATCCTGTTCATGAGGGCTCCATCCTCACGATCTGATCACCTCCCCAAATCCCCACCTCCTATTACCATTGCATCTTGCATTTAGGGTGAGAATTTCAACAAAAAAATTTCAAGGGGACACAAACATTGAGTCTATTGCACATAAGGAAAGCAGAAAAGTAGAAGCTATTTCAGAAGTAAAGTGCAAGAGAATTAGAGGGAATCTATACCAGCAAGCTGAATAAATATAGCGTAAGAAGAGAAATAGAATTTCAAGGCAGAGTATGAGAGAGTGTGGAGTGAGGGCAAACAGTTATCAAATGGCATCTAAATGACTATATTGTTTTTATATAGCTCATTATATTACAGAATCCTCATTTATTGAATCATAAACTCCAAAAACATGGTTCCATGATGGTACTGATTTAAGAAGATAGCTAGAGTGCTTCTTTGTTGAAGTTTAAAGTATTATTTAAAATACTTATCAATGGAACCTGGAAATGTGGCAGTGGATAGCTTCATTGTCTGTGATATGAATTTCATTTTTTTCTTCTAGCTTTGTTAAGTGGTATGAGTATGAGTGGACACATAAAGCAGAGATGAACAGAGTTGCATGGTAGAGGGACAGCTGCCCCTCGGTATCGGCTGGGGCATTGATTCTCAGTCCCCTCTCCCTCAGATATCACAATTCATGGATACACAATTCCCTTGTATTAGTCTGTTTTCACGCTGCTGATAGAGACATATCCAAGACTGGGCAATTTACAAAAGAAAGAGGTTTATTAGATGTACAGTTCCACATGGCTGGGGTGACCTTACAATCATGGTGGAAAATAAAAGGCATATCTCATATAGTGGTGGCAAGTGAGAGAATGAGACTCAAGCTAAATGGATCTTTTTTTTATCAAACCATCAGATCTCATGAGACTCATTCACTAGCACGAGGACAGTCTGGGGGAAGCCGCCCCCATGATTCAATTACCTCCCAACACATCCCTCCCACAACCTGTGGAAATTATGGGAGTACAATTCATGATGAGATTTGGGTGGGAACACAGGGCCAAACCATATCATCTCTATACATATCCTCCAGTATACTTTAAATCATCTCCAGATTACTTATAGTATTTAATACAATATAAATCCTTCCTAGTTACATCATTTTCAAAAATCATATTTCTTACTGTTGTATTGTTATTTTTAAGTGTTTTTAATCTATGCTTAGTTATATCAGCAAATGTGGAACCCAAAAATACAGAATCCCGTCTGCATGATAAGTGGGCCATAGTAGACTTGAGTGACACTAAGTCCATAACACTTTCTGGCTATTGAAAGCCCATCACACAGATTGCATTATCAATACTTTTTAATTAACTGTACCCTACCTTCCTACTCCAATCAAACCTCCCTTCAGCTATCACCACTCATCACTTAGAAACTGACAGATGTAATGATACAAAAGAACATATGCAACTGCTGGTGTCAGGGTGTTTCAACCAGACCAACTCCATCTCGAACAGGGGCTGGGTAGAATAAGGCTGAGATCTGCTGGACTGCTTTCTCAGGAGGTTAGGCATTCTTAGTCACAGAATGAAAAAGGAGGCTGGCACAAGACACAGGTCACCAAGTCCCTGATGATAAACAGGATGTGATAAAGAATCCAGCCAAAACCAAGATGGCAAGGAAAGTGACCTCTGGTCAACTTCACTGCTCATTATAGGCTAATTATAATGCATTCACATGGTAAAAGACATTTGCACCAGAACCAGGACAGTTCACAAATTCTATGGTGACGTTGAGAAGTTACCTCAGAGGTCAAAAAAGAAGGAACCTTCATTTCTAGGAACTCCCCACCCCTTCCCTGGAAAACTCATGAATAATCCAATCCTTGTTTGGCGTATGCTCAAAATATAACCATAAATATAGCCAACGCGCAGCCCCTGGGGCTGCTCTGCCTATGGAGAAGCCACCCCTCTATTTCTTTACTTTCCTAGTAAACTGACTTTCACTTTACTCTGTTGACTAACAATTCAATCCCTTCCTGCACAAAGCCCAGAATCCACGTGGCCTCCTGGAATGAATCCTAGTTTTGGGATTTGCCCTGTGACACTGGACTCTTTAGACAGTGGTGGTAGACAGCTAAAATTTCTCCATTTTAAGGAGAAATAACTGAAGAAATGATTCTCTAATGGTAGAATTCCAGACACCATGGAAAAGCTGGGGCCAAATGACACACAAACCACAGAATATTGACTGACTTCCATCTAGGACTAGCCTATCTATAGTCTGTATACTTTTATCATGTGGTAAATTTTGTTAAAACAAGAATATCTTGGCAGTTACCTGATGGACATGATTATTAAGGTGATGATATTTAAAACTACTTTTTATACATAAATACTTTATTTCAAAATCTACACCTTAATTACAATGTAGATACATATATTTATAAAATATACACTCTGAAAATACTCAATGAATTAATATAATGTCAGTGTTTACTTATGGAATGCTTTGACATGCAAAAACCACAAGTGAAAGCCTTCAATGAGCAGACTATTTTCACCTTTCTACTTGCATTTGAACAGCTAAAAGAACCATTCTTTTGTAATTGAAGAGGTTCTATTGCAGGGGTCAGTACTTCAGCAGATGTCATCATATTCTTGCAAGTTAAAGGTTTCTAGAGAGCTGTGGAATTCACCTCAGCTGAAGGGAAACAGCTGGAGTCTGATATATCCAGTATTAGTGCCTACAGTACTGCAGATGAAAGTGAAGTGGCTGACAATATATATACAATGCTTTTTACAAGTATCACTGAAAACAAAAGTATGCTTAGTAATGCCTGCAGTAATTGATAACCTTTACACTCTGGATTATATTGATTAAAGCATTCAGAAGATGCCAAGCTATTACATTGGGACTTTGTGGGTCAGTGATGCCTACACAAAGCATTATGTCCCACACGCCTGCTTTCAGTGATGCCTGCAGTAATTGATAACCTTTATACCACTCTTACATTGGTCAAGACATTCAAACCACACTAAGCTATGAGAACGTATTTCTGGATCAATAACTACACAAAACATTATGCATAGTATCTCATTCTAATTCTCAGGAATGTCTGCATATACATTCATAATAGTGAGGACAGTGTTTAGAAAATAATGGAATGTGCTTCACTGAAGTATGCATTTATTCTACTAACTGGTTCTAAATAGGCATTTTTCCTAATGAACAACTTATCAAAACACACAAAGCTTTTGAAAGCAACATTACTTGATTGGGTTAGGCTTTACTTAAACTACTTTGTTTAATTATAATGATTAAGCTGCCTACTGGGGATTCAATTTTTAATGACTTAATTTAATGTGCTGTTCGTTAAAATGTCACCTTGTGAAGTTTTTCTTCATCCTGTTATCAACTTACTGGGCATTCAAACAAAGATAAACATTATCTGAAAGGCCGCTACTGAAGCAAGTATAAATTTTGGCCTGC
Organism: Sapajus apella; assembly: GCF_009761245.1. Lineage (NCBI taxonomy): Eukaryota > Metazoa > Chordata > Mammalia > Primates > Cebidae > Sapajus > Sapajus apella. The sequence goes on along the minus strand of NW_022436979.1, from coordinate 14,661,581 downwards.
AAACTTAGATTTATATGCAATGTAACTTTTTTCCCCTCTAACAATTAATTTCTGAGTTTAAGGCTTCATTTTGAGAGATGAACAGGGGAAAAAAAGAAGATTAGAAAAACATAGCATACCTCATACCATTCACATTTTCTTTACTCAGCCCTGAAAGGCACTGGCCCAAGTCAGCAGTGTGCTGCAGCCCCTTCGTGCTGGCTCACAGGCATTGATTGTTAAAACTGAAGGCTGGTTGACATATTGATAGCCAGGAATCCACTATGGTGGATATATTTATTCCAGGGGAAATAAAAAACACTACAAATCAGAGCTACACCCAGAAATGGCTGTTAAACATGATCACCACACCAGACCCTACGACTGATTTAATGATCAGCATTAAACGTCAACAAATATTCTTCAATGCCATTTGTGATTGTTATGGTCAGCCCCCAAATTCATATATTGAAGCCTTAACCCCTAATATAACAGTATTTGGAGACAGGGGCTTCAAGGAAGTAATTAAAGGTAAATGAGGCCATTAGGGTGGGGCCTTAACCCAATATGACTGATGTCTTTATAAGGAGAGAGAGACAAGGATGTTTGTGCACAGAGTAAAGGCCATACAAGGGCACAGGAAGAAGCTGGCCATCTGCCAGCCAATGAGACAGACCAGACAGCAGGAAACATAAAATCTGCTACCTTGGTGTTAGGCTTCCGGTCTCCAGAACCGTGAGAAAATAAATTTGTTCTTTAAGCCACTCAGCCTGTTGTATTTTGTCATGGCAGCCCTAGCAAAGTAATTCAGTCACTCAGAGCGCTGGAGAAAGTAATATGCCTAACACATCACTTATAACCTAAAAGAGTATGGTAACCGTGTTTTGATGTATGTGAACATGACAAGCAAGTGTGTATGTGTGGTAAAGAGAACTACAGGAGTTCACTGGAGGGAGAGAAAACATCTGGTTGAGAACATGGAGTTCACGGAGGAGGTGGCTCAGGAGCTGGGATGTAACCAGCAGAATTCTGATAGGTGGTAATAAAAGGAAACTCCATGAAATCAAAAGCAGAGGTGTGAGGAAAACAAATGAGTTTTTGAAATTACTGATACTTTGTTACAACACGGACTTAATGCGGGAGACTAATGCAGATAAGTGTTCTAAGAAGATTAATCGGTGAGCCAGAAAGGACAGCAGGGCTAGGCAAGGTTTTAGAGATGTTCAATGAGTTGGAGGCCGAGAGTGAGACCCCTGAATGAGCCCAGAGCTGACTACAGATTCTAGGGCTGGAACACCTGTATTCAGATCACAGCTTCTGAGTAACAGGCCTACGGTCTAGGTAAGAATTAGTTGATTAATACAATAATAGTGCTTACATTTCTACTTGGCATACAAATGCTATGTATTCACTAAAACAAGAATGAAAAAATGAAAAGTTCTAGTGGAAATGATCAGGATACGGATTTGAGAGTCGATGATTGTATTCTGCTGTAATATGGGCTGCTGTAACAGTACAACAGACCGGGTGACTTAAACAACAGACATTTTATTTTCTCACAGTTCTGCAGGCTGGGACTCTAAGATCAAGGTGTCTTCAGGGCTTTTTTTTTTTTTTTTTTTTTTTTTTTTCCTGAGACCTCTCCCTTGAGTTGTAGATACCTGTTTTCTGAGTCTTCACAAGCTCTGTACCGTCTGTGTCCAAATTTCCTCTCCTAAGGACACCTGCAATATTGGATTAAGGCCCTCATTTTAGCTTAATTTTTTTTTAAGTTTCCTTTCTCCAAATACAGTGACATTCTGAGATACTAGAGATTATTCACACTTCAATATGTGAATTTTGGAGGTACACCACTCAGTTCATGACAATGGCCAGTAGAAAATAAGAGAACGGTGTAACTATTCACATGACACAGTGACTGAGACAAGAAAGGGAGAAGTAAACGATTATTCAAACATCCAGATGTAGGGACAAGATGGGCCTATTGGCAAAATGAGCCCAAAAAGCATGAACACTTTTCTATGTATCAGGAAAGAATAAAAACAGGTTTTAGAGCCAAACAGATTTAGATTCAAACTGTAATCGTGTTGCGAGACTGGGAACATCATCTCATTTAATCTCGGTGAACTTTTCTACAAATACATTTTAAATACCCACTTTGCAGTATTGCTGGAAGGATACAATGAGAAAACTTCTTCTCTAAATAAATGTAGAATAGTGCTGGGCATCGAATAGAAGTTCAAGATGAACATTATTTTTGTTTTGTTCTCATTACATTGTTTGTTGGTTTCATAATATTGAAGGAGGACATGTATTACTGAAGGAGGAAGCATGCTCTTATCCCTAAAGTTCGACTCAAAGTTAGAACCCTCCTAACAAAAGTGAACTTGTGGGATGTTTTGTTTATAGAAGCCCCTTAGAAAGCGTATTTGCATATAAATGTATCTACCCCCTGATAGTAGGACAGCTAAGGAAGGGGGCTGCATCAATAAAAAGGAGCAAAGTAAATAATAAAAAGAATAAAAACATTTACTGTGAACAATATTGGCCCGATACTGTCTGTACTTACAATGACAACTATTCTCAAAATTTGGGCCAGGCATGGTGGCTCAAACCTGTAATCCCAGCACTTTGGGAGGCTGAGTGGGGTGGATTATTTGATGTCAAGAGTTCGAGACCAGCCCGATCAACATAGTGAAACCCCATCTCTACTAAAAATACAAAAAAAAAAAAAAATATTAGCCAGGCATGGTGGCACATGCCTGTAGTCCCAGATATTTGGGAAGCTGAGGCAGTAAAATTGCTTGAATCCGAGAGGCGGAGGTTACAGTGAGCAGAGATCGCACCACTGCACTCCAGCCTGGGTGAGAGAGAGACTCCATTTCAAAAACAAAAACAAACAAAAACAAAATTCAATTGGAAGTCAGTATTTACAATTGCACTATATTTTTATTCCATATTCATACTCCATATTCTAAACATAACTTGAACAATCTGATCATTTTCACTTCAATGATCAAATACAAAAGAGAAGAAAGTGACCACGATTTGTCTCAAGAAAATAAAATGGCTAAAATTAATATTTTAGAATTCAAGATTTGCTTAGTGGTCCATGAAACACAAAACATTTCATTTAGAGATCATGCTTTACCATAGGAGCTGAATTTAGAATGAAGATAATATTTTATAATTAAATGTCTGGAGCAGACAATGCTTTTTGTACAGATTCTCTAGTTAGTGCTACAATACAAAGATACTGCCTTATACATAGAGCTCAATCTAGTCATAAGATTTCTGTCTATCAAGAATTTTTATAATTCAGTCTTTGTATCAGTGGAGATAAAGGGAATATGCTTGTACAAAACCTTTCTTTCAATTCATAAAGCAGCTTTCTCATAATTTATAAAAAATCTTTTTCTTCATAAATTGAATGTCATGAGTGATATTTGTGTTACAAATTTAGGGAAAATTATTATACTTAATATATAAGTTTAAATGACAAAACATTGTAATTGTAATCGTAATCATTTTTTAAAAACTTTTTAATATCAGAACTTACATTCTTGCTTTCTTAAATAGTATAATAATCATAATTGCTTTACTTTTGAAACCTCAGAACTGTTGTATCTAGCAACATCTTTTCCACCCTAAAGTGGTATGAGGATGAATTCAGGACCCATGGGCTGCACAGTGTGGAGCTGACTGCCAATCCAGCCCTGCCCTCCAGGTGTCTGAGAGTTCCTTGCTTTCTTATGTTCATGTGCCTGAGGTTTTTGACTTGTGTTGTTCACTCTTCTATTTACTATTGAGCTGTAAGCTGCCCTTCATTTTTTATATATATATACATTCTTCTGTTTTGTTTTGTTTTCCAACCATCTTGAAGGGAGGGAGATAATCCCCAGAAACGACACCCCTCTGGAACAGAACTAATCCGGGGCAAATTACTTACCCTGTAATTTCAGGCCATGTAGGGGAAGATGTCTGTGCTGTGGCATAATGATTGAAGGAAATGGGATGGTACCTGGCATGTGAAAAGCACAGGTTCACAGGGGCAATTGACTGGAAGGGCTATTATATTTGTATTGAATGTCCTAATGTTTTCTTCATTAGAAACAGCTGGCATTTTGGATCAGTGAAATTTCTAGTATTTCAAAATATTACTGTATTTTAATTTTATGTAACCTAGAATGCTGCAACTGAGGACCCATAATCCTCTTCATCACTCAAGCCAAGGTGTTAATTTACTCTATGAGAAGAAGAATAGATGGAAAGACGTTTTCACAAGCTATCACATATTATTACAAGTAGCATAAAGCTCTTTCAAGTTAATAGACTATGTCCAAAATATTAGATTATGTAGCACAAAATCTAGTTTCGTATATAGGCTGTTGCCTAGCCCTGAATATTCTCTAACCTGTAATAAAGAATAATTTTAAAGAATGTTAACAAAGAAGTAAACTGTTAAACAGATAATGAAAAACCACTTCAGCCAAGGAAAGTAGTATAAGCCAATTAGTAATTTATTTTAAAAAATGAAAGGAGTATGTGCTTAGGAGTCGCTTATTTGGTTCAAATAGGAGACAAAAAGAAAATTTTCTATCCTGTTCTTTGTATATGAATCAACCTTTGAAACTACTCTGACAGTTAACCTTAGTGTCTATTTATATAGCATAAAAAGAAATTCAGCCCCTCCAAAACTCTTTCTTTAAAAATGTAGACTCCTGGGATTTACTTCAAAACTACTAAAGCAATCTTTTGAGAATACTGCATTTTTAACAAGTTTTCCCTGGAATTCTTACGCTTTAAAATATAAGGACTGCAGCTTTAAGACAAACCTTATTATTTCTGGATTTTATTTCAGTTAAATCATTAGAATATAAAGAAATGTATCGGTACCACAGACCCTATATAGGTTCCTCAAAGCAAGCAATGATACATGAGCAACATCTTTATATTGGTTCATCCTAAGGGAGAATGACACATGCCTTTCTGTATCACTTACTCATTCAGTCAATATTTATTGATCAACTACTCTATGTTAGGAGACAAAACAGTGAGCAAAAGCAGACCCTGTTCTGTTCTGACAGGATGTTATGGATTGAACTGTGCCTGCAAAATTTATATGTTTAAACCCTAGATCCCAATGATATGATATTAGGAGATGATGATAGACACACATTCTTTCTGTCTCTCAAATCCCGAGATGTGGTAGTCTTTGATATATCATAATCATGCATAATAAAACTACATATTTAGCCTGACATTATGATATTTATACAAAACCATTAATGTATTAGAAAACTTATTTTATCTATATGATCTCTAAATCTAAACCTTCACAAGAAGCTGGCAGTGATATGAGTTTTCACACTCACTTGACAGATCAAGAAACTGAGAGAGTTTAAGCAACTTGTCCAAGGTTAGATGTCTCGTCAGTAGTCATTCCCAACTTAGTCTTTCATATCAACTTCATGAAGAAGGCCCCTTCGCCATACAGAAAAAAGGCTTTACTATGGAAGTCGTGCCTTAATGTTTGAGGCTACTCTTTTTCTTCTTTCCCTGCTCTGATGTTTACATGTCTTAACTGATATGGAGACTAAATATAAGGGAGTTTAATGTGAAAGGCAGTAAGAATTTGTGTCACCTTTGACATCACATCCACCCTTTCTCACACACTTATTGAGAATGGAGAGGACAAAATAACAGCTTCCTAACTCTCCTACCTAACACACTGCATTTCTGCCTCATCCTAAAGCACGATTCTCCTTCCATATGCGAAAACCATTCTTGCAGCTCCCTCCTGTAGCCATTTCTATAAATTCTTTTAATTGTTCAGCCAGTCAGGGGGATGTGTTATTAGGACATCCTACCAGCCTTTGATAAAAGATTCCTGAAAAAAAAATCCTACAACCTGTGCTCAGTGGCCTCTAGGGTTGAGTATTCCTAATTCTAAAATTGCTAACCCTTTCTTTTCCATTGTGATTGCAGAACAACATCTCTCCCCTCATCATATTCCTTTTAAACAACAGACTTCAGGCAGATCTCAAAAGTCTTTTTTTTGCTATCAGCAGTCAGATCTTTTCTTCAAAAAACCCTTCACGCTATGTACTTCTTAGAGGCTGTTTTTGGCTGTTCAATTGTTTGCTTCTTCATGCTTTAATTGGAAACCTTGCTGCAGCCCTCACCCTACTTTTCATGCTACTGGCATTATGTTACCACCTTCCATTCTGTTTTCCCATATTTATTGATCCTTCTGAGGATATTTTAAAAAATACCTGTTCTTTCTCCCTTTGATTCCTTTCAGTCTAACTCATGCCCTAATCTCAGGTTCTGTGTTCCCTCCCTTTACTTGTATTCTTTTTTTCTCAGAAGTTGGTTTCAGCCACACTGGGCCTGTTATTTTCATTCTCTGTAGTCATTTCCACCACTACAATCTCAACATTGCCCTTCCACCTCCTTTTCCTCTTCTGTAGATTTCAGATAAAATGATTTCCTCTGAAGGAAGTGTTTTCTGACTCCCTTTTTCTCCTTCAAGGATTTTCTTTTCCCCGCTGTTTTCTTACTGAAACCCTGTTCATACCAAGCTTCACTGTGGTTTCCCTTTCCTTTTGTCCATTGCCATAATATGACATCCATCCTCTTGATTCTCCTTCTCTCCCTGAAGCCCCCTCTCAATGCCACCTTCCTCTCCCTGGAGGCTTCCCTGCCTTCACCATAGCAGATTCTACTGCTTTCTTCACTTCCACTTTTATAGAGAACCCTTGAATCTATCCCAGCTGTCCCATCCTCACATTGATGATGACATGTGCTTAACCAGTTTGCATAGGCATGGCCCTTTTCCTCACAGAGATTACATATGATTTTCTTTGTCTAGAGACTACTACTGCACTCCATATTCTCCCTAACTAAAATAATCTTCCCTTCCACAGTCATTTTAGTTAAATGGTTTGTTCAACTGTGTGTATACAAGATGGCAGAGTCCTATGTCAGCCAAATCCCGTCTTTGAAACTAAGTGACTAACCTCATCCTGACTTTGCCAACTCTTTGAATTTTATGTGACAGCATTTACATTCCTAAATTCACTTTCTGTCTATAACAGAAAGTGTTATAGTGGGAAAAAAATATTACCAATGAAGTCACTAATTTTCCACATTCACTGCTTTGCTGAAGAGAAGAAAGAATATCTGTGATACACGTTTGATTTGCTAAATAGAATGGCACAGTTCTCTTTATACTTCTCATACCTTTTCTCTTGGAACTCTTGCTTCTAAAGTGAACTCTGTCTATTACTTTGAAGCTACATCTTTCATGGGATTTGAATTAAAGGTAACATAACCTCTTAGTTAATTCTAAACAAGTTAATGATCAGAGTCCCTTCCACAGACCACCTTGTTGCAAGGCTATTTTCATTTTTTCTGAAGGAGAAACAGAAACACACACACACACACACACACACACACACACACACACACACACACCTTTTTAAGTTTACACATCTTCTTGATATATTCTTACTCTAGTAGCATATTAAAGCAGAAAGCCCATTTACAGACTATCTAGCTGAGTTTCCTTCTTCTTCCCTTCAACTCACACATGAAGTTCTCCATTCACAATTTTAGGCATTCTGCCTGTCTTTACAAACCCTTAATAATAAAATCAAACAGATAAAACACGTTTCTTTTTTCTTCACTGTTTTTCTTTTTTTTTTTTTTTTTTTTTTTTTGCTTTTCTGACATATTGACGTTTTAAATTTTTAAATAATTTTTTCCAAAATTGATTGACAAATCCGAACATGAAAAAGTATTGGGTTTGTTCTGTTCAATTCCCCTTTTCTGTTTCTTCTGCTGCTGCTCTGAAAGTGCCTCCACCTTCATGTGACACCATGGCACACTTCCACAACTATCGACTTACTGACTTGACTTGCTACATTTTTTCCTATCTTAAATCAACTTCTCACCCCACAGTGGCCAGACTGGGTGTTTGTCACTACACTCCAGCTATTCTTCAGTCACGGAAATGGAGAATCATTCATGTAGAGGTTATTGTGGACAACTGTATAACTAGATGCTTCATTTTGTTTGTTTTCTAATTCTTGAAAACAGGTTGAAGTTCAGATCAATCTGGAGTAGACTAAAGTATCAAGACAATCTTTCTAATACTCACATTGAAAATCTGAAAACAAAGAAACCAACTAGCTAGACAGAGCTCCTCAAGAAAATCAGTAAAAATTTATGACTCAATCCTACTTCCCTGGATACTTACCACGATTCTAGTTGATTAACTCCACTGAAGAGTCTCACAATTTTACTCTCTACCTTTGTGATGATCAAACATTACAAATTATATATACTGTTTTCAGTTTAGGGTGTGTGTGTGTGTGTGCGTGTGTGTGTGCGTGCGTGCGTGCGTGCACGCACGCTGAGGGAAAAATAAGAGAATGGTGCAATGATTCTACTTAATTTTCGTGACTTCCTGGGAGATTATCAAGGAAATAAATAAAAATTTTATTTCAAAATAAAATAATAACTTCTAAATATCTAGTTTTTTTCACATGAACAAGAGCTAAAATACATAGTTTTAGGGACTCTTTCAAGTATTTTCCATAAAATATAAATTTAAAAGTTAAATATATAAGAATGCAACTACAAATAATTCTATGAATACAATATAGCTAATATTAATCAAATGATAACTGCAAGGCAGGAAATATACTAAGCATTTTGTGTGCCCTGTTTGCTTAACCCATACAATGGCTCTATGAACTAGGTACTTTATTATCTTCCTTTCACAGATGAATAAACTAAGAATAATAAATAGCAATGGCAGGGGTCGGGTTGGCTCACACCTGTAATCCCAGCACTTTGGGAGGCTAAGGCAGGCAGATCACGAGGTCACGAGATCGAGACCATCCTGGCCAACATGGTGAAACCCCAACTCTACTAAAAATACAAAAAAAAATTAGCTGGGCCTTGTGGTACAAACCTGTAGTCCCAGCTACTTGGGAGGCTGAGGGAAGAGAATTGCTTGAACCTGGGAGTTGGAAGTTGCAGTTAGCGGAGATCATGCCACTGAACTCCAGCCAGGCAACAGAGCAGGACTCCATCTCAAAATAAATAGATAGATAGATAGATAGATAGATAGCATCAACTTGTCTAGTGTCATACAATAAATAACTAGCAGGGCTGAAATTCAAATCTAAGGAATCTGGTTACTTTTAGCTATAAAATCTATATTATATTACAGTTATCTTTATATTGCAACCATATGTTACATGTTACTGCAAAGTTTCCTCAGATATCAGAAATATTTTTCATAAGACCTAAAGCTTTTTTGTGTATGTTTGTTCATTTATGTTTTGCTGTTGCTTACTATTTTTTTTTAGAGAACGTACCTGGACATTTTAGTGTGGCTCTGTCTGGTGGGCAGTTTTAAGGCAAAAATTATGTGCTTTAAATTAAGAACTATTTATATTTGAATTTTGGCTTCTAAAATTAGTATTACTATTTTTTGCTGGTTTGAATCAGTTTGTATTATTTGCGCAACCATAATCTATATTATAATGTAATCAAGCCACAGAAAAAGAATAGGGTAACAGCTTGCAAGATCATCTGATAATATCTTGTTTTGACTAGGGAAACACCAGGCACTCAGGTTTGAAAATGGTGGGAACCTGATAAATACTTGCTGTACAAAACAAACATGCAGAGAAGTTGAAAGAGAAGAAGAAAGGAGAAAAACAAAAAGAATTGACAAATATCTAAAATAATTATGTTTGAATAGGAGCAGAAAAACACTTAAGATAATAAGAAATAATTGTGACCCACAGGAGTTTTGTAAAAATAAATAATGGTCAAATGAGAAATTACAAATATTTTGGAGATGATACTAAAAATGAAACAGTAATATTTTAAGTGTGTCAGTGCAGATGAATAATATTTTTAATCCACTAAGCAAAGCAAGTATGCATTTATTTAAACATGTATGTTTCTGAACAAGCATTTTATGGAAAGCAACACACAAAATATAACAGATTATTTTAAAATTCGTACATATCTTAGCAAAATACATCTTTTGTATTACAAATAAAAAGAAAAATATGATACAGTTTTATGCATAGAGTAAAATCCCTATAAGCACCATTCCCTATCCCAGTTTAAAAAAAATAAATAAATAAACCTTGCGTTACTACAGTTGAGTTACCTAATGTTATTTATCATAGTAATTAATTTAATCTGGTATGCTACTTTGGAACTGCTAATGCTGGACTTTTCTTCCTTGAAAGTACTAATAAAAAATAAAATGGCTCATTTTGAAATTTATCATATAATACATAACACATATCAGGCAGAGACATATATGCCTTGCTTTTAAAAAAAGGGTATCCGTGAAAAATTATGGTTATTTCAGCAGTACCATTACCATCAAATCAGGATTTAATATTAAGTTCATTTTTTCAGAAAAAGCAGTACCAGACTAAACATTATGTGAAAAGCCATAGATATTCTGATAGCATAGACAGAATATGGCTAGTCTAAACTTTAACGAGCATATTAACCATGGTCATGTGCAATCAGACTATACATGGCTGAATACATTCAAATACACGTATGATAAATGAGTTTCAAAATAGGGGTTTATGGGACCTTCCATAGTAAGATAGTGGCCACCTTTTACCTACATGTTTGCCCTGTGAATATTCCAATTAGATGACTGTGATTCCTGAGTGACTTGGAAATGTTCTCAATAGTGGCGAGTAGGTAATGACCACTTAATACGGCAGCACCCTCTGACAATGTGAATCATGATATTTGCGACTGTGAAACTCTGGTAGTCTACATTAGATGATAGCCCATGAAACCACAATTGTTTGTCTAGTCATTTGATTTTGGAAAACAAGAGAAAGGGATGAAAGGACACATATTGGAAGCTAAAATTTTAGAAAGAAAGAATGAATATGTTTTAAAAAGGATTTAAGGGACCTTGTACAAATTCACAGTTGCACACATTAATTTTACACAGTAATCAGTTCAAAGATTTATGCATATTGGATGTTAAGAAAATTTTCTGCTTAAGTTGAATACAATTAAAATCACTTCGATTTCCAAGGAAGACAATCTTTCGTGTTGAAAATCAGCTCAAGGCAAGGATTCTGAAGAAACAGCGATCAACCTTAGTTCTTTTTGTTAGAAACTATAAATCATGGTGGAATTTCTGTCTCTATTATGGTTGCAATGAACTGCTGTCCCGGGTCTGGACACTCACGTGCATCTTGGAGCAAATTCAGAAGCACGAGATGACCCCTTAGCTAAATGAGATAATTATGCTTATTCCTTTAGGAATGTACTTCTTTGAAATCATTTTTAGTTTTGCTTCCAGATCTCATGATATGTTTATGGAAATAAAGTATATTTAAGGTTTCCTTTGCTTGCCAACCAGATAATTCGTTGGTGGTGTATCAGTATTCACATCCAACTGATGACTATTCAAAGAAGTTGAGTAACGACTGTTATCATATGATTGAATATCTGGTTTTTATATTATTACTATAATATTTTTTACATTATTGCTCAAATGGTACATTTAATTTTTAATGATCACATTTGAACTTATTTAAATAAAGTGATAACATTATAAAATGATATCCGGACATCATCCACCTTTGACCATATTTCGGGGAAACATGCAGAAAATAACAATCTCTCACGTCGTGTAAATTTTCTAAATAATGAAATGTGCAGTTTTCGATTTCAAGTTGTAAAGAGCTCTTGCTTTACAAATCTAACCATTAGTTAATAAAATGACACTATACGGGGTTTAAATATTTGTATTCACACAAAGCCTTTCTAAAATGAGGAATATAACTTTTGTGATGAAATGGGTTATATTTTTAAAGTCTTGACATTCAGAGGAGGAGTAATAGTCTTCTAAATATTAAAAAAAAAATTCTTAATTGTTGGACATTTTCTTTAACTGTAGTTTCCAGCCCAAGGGCAAGTGCAAGACAAAACAGACATAAAATACCTTAGCGTCACTATTTTAATTTCTGGCATTCACAGCATTTAGCAGTTGAATGTCTCAAAGGAAAACAACTACTTTCATTTCTGCCTCCTACAGCCACCCTGTCAGGGGAGAGGTCTGGGCTCAGAAAATGCAGCTCATTAAAATGAAGAATTTTCCCCGACTTTGATATTCACAGTTCACTGGGGACGTACTACCTGTTCACTGAGCTATTTTGTCTGGAAGGGGGTTGCAACACAGCAGACTATACCTTAATTAAACTGCTTTAGTCAAATTCATTAGGTCTCTAACATTTATAAAACATGCTAAGTTATGATGCTGATATGCTTAGTATATATTTTTTAAATTGTCAAGTTTTCCCTTTTCCTTATTTAATTGGTACATTGAGTGATATTCAGAACAATACTTTCGTCTGCCTCATAAATGTCTTCCTCACATGCAAGCTACATGCTCTTTGTATTTTCTTGCAGTTACTGCTGCTTTCAGATGAGTATAGCTGTTTCCTAAGCCTATACACATTCAGGCTTACAGTCATTATCTGAGAATGGAAAATTTGTCATTCAAAATTGAATTTTATAAATAAAAGTCTTAATATTCTTCTACTCACTTTATCATATAGCAATTGGAAGAGAAAGATTTAAACATAACCATTGTAACAAAAAGAGCCCAACACATTAACAAACACTCCCGTCAATACATTAATTGGGCAGTAATTGTTTATAATAGAGATAGGCTTTCTAAGTATTTCTTCTAACTGGCTTCTGTAGGCAGACTACAAAAGAACCTTTTCTTGTGCTTCCGGAGAAATGCCGTTTTGTCTTTTAATAGCTATGAATAATTTTGTCTCTGTTGGCTTCTGGCACTAGAGGACTTTGTAGTTTCTTCTACATTCCAGCAGAGAAAATGAAATTTATTGGGCAAAGTTTAATGTCCCCTAAAATTCTCACCTTGTATGCAGATGTTAATTTACAAAATGACAGCTCAAAAATTGTACACAAGTATACTGAATCTTATTGTAGAAGGTCTTAAGTAAGTGTAGAACTTTAAAAGTAAGAGAGAAATAGGAAAGCCTTGCATTTTTGGTTGAACAACCTGACAATAGAAGATTTATGTCATCAAGAATTCACAGGATATCTATTTTGCACCTCATGAACTTATTGGATGCAGGAAACGTCCTTTTCATAACTCATCTTAATAAAAGTATTAAATTTGTATTTAATTCATTACAGATATTAATATAGTAAGCTAAGATCTGTAGACCACCAGAAGTATGAGGTCATAAGGGAGAAAGAAAAATTATCAGAAAAGGGGAATAGTTGAAGATAAGGTAAAAGATAAAAGTTGATGTGGGTCAGACTATAAAGACCTATGAATGCAGTGTTAAGGGTTTTGCTATTTTATTTATTTATGAGGGTTTCTTTTTTTTTCAGTAGAGAGAGTGTCTCACTATGCTGTCAAGACTGGTCTTGAACTTCCGGGCTCAGGTATCTGCCTGCCTTGACCTGCCAAAGTGCTGGGATTATAGGCATGAGCCATAGTGCCTGGCCTTGATTTTGTCATTTTAAACCTTACTGAGTCACCAAACATGTCTGAGTAGCAGACTGACGTAACTTAAAAATGTTTTAGGAGCAATAATCTGGTTATGGTACATATAATGTATTAAAACATGAAAAATGGAGACAAATAACATGAATTAGAGAGGCTGATAATTAGTCTGATGTGGGGTGATGGGAATTTAAATTAGAGTCATAATAGAAGGAATCAGTAGAGGTAGCAGATAGCTTGAAAAAAAAAATAACCCAAATCTGTGGAAATATAGAACTAGGAATCTGGAAAGAGATGATGGCCACATGGTAAAAGGTGAAGTTGGATATACAGTAGAAATGAGACAGAAAATATACATGTTTCCTCAAAATACTCAATAGGAATAGGTGAGAACAATTAAGAGAGAATAATGAAAGAAATGAAGGCAGTCTAGGATTCAATTCTGGAAATTGTCCACATGTTATAAGAAACATATATAGTTTAGGAGACAGATGGTTTTCAATTAAAGCAGAAGGAAAACTAGGAAAGATAGGTCATCCTTGTTAAGGCCAACTGAGGAAAGAGCAGCAACCAGACGACTATCCAAACACTAAGGAAAGCAAAACAAAGGGTGCGATGGCCAGAAGACTTGAGGAATACAAAATGAACCTCAGGTTTTGTTTTGAGGGAAGGAGTAAAGGTAGTGTCATTTCAGAGATGGGAAAGACTGCCGGAGGAGCGTGTTTGAAGCAGCAGCTTGAATTGGGGGTCCTTTTTAGCCAAGTCTGCCATTCCTGTTAGACATCTTTGCAGAGATACAGTTGCATTAGAGATTAGAGTTTAAGAGGTAGGTCTAGATTGAAGATATAAATGTTGGAGTTACCTGCATTGGGATAGTTCCAGCCAAAAGCCTGGATAAGATCATCTAGGGCTAGGGTACAGAGAGGAGAGAGCCAAAGGCTACAGCTCAAATGTAATGTAATATTTAGAGGCTGAAAAGCAGAAGAGAAGCTGGACGTGAAGGAGAAGACTAGGATTAAGCTGGGGAACACAAAAGCTAAGAAGTAAAATGTGGGGGAATAATCAACTTTTCCTAGCACTGATGGCTTAAGTGGAGGTAAGACAGCCAATGGATTCTGAGGCATGGGGAATAACCTGGAAGAGCTGAAGAGATGAGAAGGGAAGACCTCTTAAGATGTTATGCAAGGCCGGGCACAGTGGCTCATGCCTGTAATCCCAGCACTTTGGGAGATCAAGGTGGGCAAATCACCTGAGGTCAGGAGTTCGAGACCAGCTTGGGTAACATGGTAACACCCTATCTCTACTAAAAATACAGAAATTAGCCGGGTGTGGTGGTGTGCACTTGTAATCCCAGCTATTCAGGAGGCTGAGGCACAAGAATCACTTGATCCTAGCAGAGTCTGCTGTGAGCAGCGATTGTACCACTCCACTCTAGCCTGGGCCACACAAGCGAGACTCTGTCTCAAACAAACACACACACACACACAAAATGTTATGTGCTATCTTTATGCAGATAGGAATGATCTATTTCAGAGGGGGAAGTTAATTATTTAGGAAAGGTGGTAATGGCTAGGTGAATTTATGAGAAAGTAAGAGCGGACAGGAATCAGAGCACAGAGGACAATGGTCCTTGAATCTATTGTTAGAGGTGACGACAGTAAGGGTATAAATGTTGGTTAGTTGGTAGATGTCAGGGCATACTGGAGGAATATAAAGAAATTCTTGTCTGTTATTGTGGTGATGTGAAAATATCATACTTTTTCCCCTTCTAATTTCTAACTGCTTTTCTACTGTATACAACTGAGGTGAAAGTATGAGAAAGTAAGATCAGAGAACGGAGATTTTTGTATTATCTTTTATCCATCTACTGGAAGTAGATAGCAAAGCCTTGTTCTATTTCATTTTTTAAATATATTTCATAATATTATATTGAATCCAATGTTCTGTGTTTACTACACCATCAAATATTATAATATACTTTTACTGCTAAAGCTTATCATGTACATCTTTAAGTTAATGCTACTATCCACTGCCTTGAATCCAGTGTCAAATAATATCACTATAGTGCCTTCCATATCATTTTGTGCTAAGTGCTCCCTGGGCCCACAGCCAATTTTAAAATGTTTGAGCCCTGGGAATGTTTGAATGTTGAAAGTTCACCAATTTTTTCAAGCCCTTATTCAATTTCACTCCACTTTCACTCAATGAGAAATAAACAAACACAGTGTTATACATATTAACTTCTATGTGGATGGAATTTTACATTTCTTAAAACAATGTGTCTTTTAGGTAGTAATTAAGAGAACAATTTGGCTGTATACTCCAAATCCCCCAACTGACCCAATTAATTAGATTTATGCCTGGAAAGATACTGATGTTTCTCCTAATACCTTTATAGTGGTATTATTTTAGACTCAGAAACAAGATTCATAGCTTGCTTACTGACTTAGAATTGTGGAACTTCAGAAGCTGAAGTTATAGAGATTTCATTCATCCTTGTCTATTCTCAAATGAGGACATTTAGACAATTTTAAGTGATTTGTCAATATTACATAGCTGAGTTAGTGAAAGAGCTGAGATACAAACCCTAATTTCTTATTTAGTCAATCATTTATTCCAACTTAGTTTTATTGGTTCATTATGATAAGGACTTTTTATTAGTTCATTATGATATGGACTCCAAGTTATAAATGCATTTGCTATTTATCACCTGTCCCTGAGTTTATAAGTTGTCTGCACTGATATTAGTTGACTATGTCAGTGTTTCTCAATCATCTCAAATGCAAATGTGCTTCTGAAGGGTATAAGGACTTCTCGCAGGACTGGAGAATGTAACGCATATCCTAGGGTCAGAGGTTAAGCTCTCCAACTCCCATGCCATATTGGGCTGAGATTCATTACTTTCCCTTTTGAGAAGAACATTTTCAGGAATTTTACTTTCTAGCTATTATTTCAGATATTGCTCTAAGATCAAACACACTTTCCCAAACTACACATCTGCAACCTACTCTCAAGACTACACATAAGCTCCCATCCTACTCCCCAACACACATGTACACAAATACATACACACACATGTAGTGAGTTTAGCCTCTGATTTATTCTGATCTCTGATTTAGATTAAAACTCATAGAGGGTAAAACCTAGGCATTTTAGCATTTTTGCTAAAGAACTGAAGAAAGATAACTCTTTAAATTATGTATCTAAAATAACGTTGAATATTTAGCATTCAACAAGGCTTTTATTACCTAGTTAGCATTTTCACAATGTGTATTTGATGAACTTTTCAAAAAGATGATCACCTTTTTATTTTTAAATTTTGAAAATCAAATTGTATCCATTAATATCTAAGAAATATGATAATCAAATAAACTAAAGCTTTAGAATCAATTTTTCTTCTACATCTATTTTAAATGTAAAATTTAGCTTTCATAATAAGGAAAACAATTTCTAATCATTGTTTACTTCACAAAATTACAGCTTAATCTACCCAATATTATCCTCAACAGTGTTTTGGCGACTTCATAAACCGTCACAGTTGTAGTTAGATAAATGAATCTACCATAACATCCCTTAAATAATCTGAATATTATATTTTCCAAGTATTAAATTCAAAGCTTCTTATCTTCATTTAATTGTTTGCTCGTCAGTTTAACAGTTTAGCACACAATTTCCAATTTATCACACACAAATTGAAAATAAATAGCTTAGTGGGTGTTTGAGAAAAAATAAAAATCTTTAAAAAGAAATGGAGTAGTTTATAAGGTTGTTAAAATTAATAATTAAATGGACTGGCGAATGATATTAACAAGATACAAAAGATCAGGAAAATTCATGTAAGAGTTGAAAGGAGCTTTGGACTGTCATCTATTTCTTAACAACTGTTTCAATCTTTCATTTTCCACCTCTAGTTGTCAACTTTACTTTTCACCTTGCCAGATGTCCTAACACTTGCTTCTCCAATAAAACCTTCCCTGAACTCCTTAGAAAAAATTGCTACTGTTTTAAAGAGTTGTTAATACTTAGTTTTTGGCTTTCTCAAAGTATATCTTTTAGATATTTAGTTCCTTAGGTGTAGTTCTAAGTTATCAGCAAGAAATGGCTACAATTTCACCTAGCTAAAGACTTAAGGACCAGCAAGGAAATGGAATTATTTAGCTGACATCAGAAAAGGTAGAGGATGTTTTTCATGATAATAAAAGTACGAGAATTGGTTTTTTAGTCCACTTTTTAATAAACTAAAAACTGTATCTTTTAGTTTTATTATTCACGTACAAAGCAATCGTTTTTCCTAGAAGATAACGTCTTGATGGCAGGGCTGGTGATTTGTTAATTTCACATCAGTCACATACTTTCACTAAACATTTATACCAATTTATGAACTACGCAGTGTTTTCAAGTCCCTTATGTGAGTTCCTACCTGGATTACAACACTTTGTCTTTAGTATCTCCTCTAAACTGAAGTCTTTTTCGTACAATGTCCACATGTTGAGGTTTCTTAATTGAAACCCCTAATTAATAATAATAATTGTTCATTATCTAAAGCACTATTGTCCAATAGGACTTTTCTGTAGGGATGAAAGCATTCCATATCTGTGTCATTAAATACTAGCTGCATGTGGCTACTGAGCACATGAAACATGGCCAGTATGACTGAAAACTGAAG
Source organism: Sapajus apella (assembly GCF_009761245.1). NCBI lineage: Eukaryota > Metazoa > Chordata > Mammalia > Primates > Cebidae > Sapajus > Sapajus apella. The sequence goes on along the minus strand of NW_022436979.1, from coordinate 14,643,372 downwards.
TATTAATTTAATTTTAGTTTAATGTTAACAGCTCCATTTGTTTTAATGACTACTATACTAGAGAGAACATCTAAAGCACAAATTCCTCATTTTGGGAGTTACTAATAGGTGTTTTGAAAAAAAATAAAGATTCTGTAGTGAATTTTAAAAAATGCCTATAAAAATTCCTTTATTAAAGATACACTTGGAAAGGAGAACCTGGAGAGATGTTGAGGAAAAAAGATTTACTAAAAAGGTCTAGAAGCCATGTAGTAAAATTATATGTATTTATGTGTATACACTGTAACATATATATGTATAATACACACATTAATATACATGTTATAAACATGCATACACATACATTTTTTTCCTTACAAAATTAGCATTTCCCCCAAAAAATTACAGCAGAAACATTTCCCTTATGTAAGCAACATAATCAATCTTTTGGCATGCTGTGAATTGCTTTTGTGGTTGTCATTTGTTTGTTAGGATACCATTTCATTTTCTTGTTTCCACTTTTCTGTCTAGAAAGGCAACATTCTGACCTATGGAATAACGTCCAAACTTTTTAGCATGTCCTACAGGCCACTAAAAATAAATAAATAAAAATCAGGTCAACCAAATAACCTCTGCTCCAATGAAAGTAGTTTCTTCTGCCTACTCTGAATATGTCTCATACTTTTTTCTGAATCTTTTCTTTACTATTTTCTTTTTTCCATTCTAATAAAAGTTTGCTCACCCAATCGAGAAAGACTCTCTTTAAAAGACAGAACCTCTCCTTCATTTAAAAGCTAATCACACTTACTGTCTCTGTAAACTCTTCTGGTCGTAGCTCTCTTCCTTCTAACAGTGCTCCCATTGTTAGCTGAGAGTGCACCTTCAACTTGGATTGTTGGTGATTCTTCTATTATTTGGATGTATGACCTCCCTTACTAGCAGGTGACAGCCTTGGATGAAAGAACCATGTCTTATGTTTCATCTTGTGCCTAATGTGCATTAATCATTGAAGGTATGTAATACATATCTTTGATTTTATAAAAGTACTTCTAATTTTCAATAATCTCAAGGAATACTCTCCAGTAATGGCCTATCTTTAAATGTATAGTCTTTTCTAGTCTTTTTTTTTTTTTCATATATACTTTAAGCGTTTTGCTCTACAAGGTGACTCTTATATTGTTTTTCCTTGAGACAAAAATAGGTGGTCCTGACTATTTGAAATATAATTCTTAAATTTTAATTCTTAAAAACTGTGATGGACTGAATGTTGGTGACACTCACCCCATCCCTACCCAAATTTCTATATCTAAACCCTAATTCCACAGGTGATGGTATTAGGAGGTGAGTATTTGGGAGGTGATTAGGTCATGAGGGTACAGCATCATGAATGGGTGTCTGTAAAAAGATACCCCAGAGAGCTAGTCAACTGCCTCCATCATGTGAGGACATAGCAAAAAGATGCCGCCTGCAAGCTAGAGAACAGCCCCTCACCAGAAATCGAATGTGTTTCTGTATTATCATGAAAAAAATCCTCCCCCTTTTCTCATGTCAGCTAAATAATTCCCATTCCTCACTGGTCCTCAAGTCTTTATCTAGCTAGGTAAAACTGTAGCAATTTCATGAGGATGACTTGGAACTACGCCTAAGGAAATCTTTTTTTTTTTTCTTTTTGAGACAGTCTCAATCTGCCACCAAGCTGGAGTGCAATAGTGCAGTCTCAGCTCACTGCAGCCTCCACCTCCTGGGTTCAAGCCATTCTGCAACCTCAGTCTCCTGAGTAACTGGGATTACAGGCATGTGCCACCACATCTGGCTAAGTTTCGTATTTTTAGTAGAGATGGGGTTTCACCATGCTGGCCAGGATGATCTCTATCTCCTGACCGCCTGATCCACTCACCTCGGCCTCCCAAAGTGCTGGTATTACATGTGTGAGCCACTGTGCCCTGACAGGAAATCTTAACACAGAAGACAGCTAATTATAAGAAATAGGGGAAGAATAAGTGAGGAAGTGGACGTTAGTCTCAACATTTTACTCCAAAAATGTTAAGGCTAATCTCATTGCTGCTCGCCTGAAAAGAAAACAAAAGCAAAAACAATGTTTTCCTCTTCAGTAAGAATATAGAAACAAAAGATGAAGTCAGTTTTGGAGGATTCTTAAACTTACAGTTCCGAAGAGTGTTTAGCATGACTTAAGACTTCACACTTAAACCAAAGATCCCCTTGATGGAAATGACAGTGAAATTGTTCATAAAAAGAAACCAGAAGAGCCATTAGTTATTAAAATTTTTACAACCTACAGTTCAAAACATTTCTAGTTTATAACATCTCCAGATTTACCAAATATCCTCAAGGGAATAAATTGATTATTCAGGGAGATTACAGCCATAGGAAATTAAGTCCAGTGATAAACTGTAATGAGAAATGTTTTGTTCAGTGAGATCAAAGGGCCAGCTTTAAATATCATAAATATTGCTATACAGTGTTATAATTAAATTTTTTCCACGTTATAAAGAGTTGAATAGTAGAACATACTACCCCAAAATACTTCACATTAGCATAAGGATTATTTTGAGCTGAAAGTAACTGAAGGCAGCAGACACAAGAAAAGCTCTCTGCCAACTTCCTACTTGCCTAAGAGCAAGACATAAATTTGTAAAGATGTCCTCTCTCCATATTTACCAGGAAAAAGCGAACTTACTCACTGCAGACATCTTTAGACCATTGTCAGCCAGGAGATGGTACCACCAGAGGAATCTACGTAACAAACTTTGTTAACTCACCCTTTTCTCCCTTAGTTCCCCCATATATTTACCTTTCCACACTTGCTGCCCTAGAAACTCAAAGTTCTGTTTGTCTTAGCGCTGCACTACAGATTTATTGTTCTTTTGTTAAAACGGTCTATAAACCTAAGTTCTAACCATCTCTTTCAGTTACACATCTCTATGTGCTCCTATCTGTATGAAGGATGCACGTTCTAATAAACTTGTTTTTCTCTTGTTAACCTGCCTTTTGTTAGTGTAATGTAGAGCCCAGCAAGAGAACCCAAGATGGGTAGAGGAAAAAGGAGTTTTTTCATCATCTACACAGTGTACATGTTTGCTAACATTAATGTTTTAAAAGAGTATAAAGAACATAGACTTTATAAAGGTGTCTAAATATCATAGGCTTGATCCTACATTTTAATAGTATGTTTTAGCTTTATTAAAGTGAATCATAGGAAGAGAATGAAAGGCCTATCATTTAAGATTCTAATGCATTTATATTGCAAAATTTGAGTATTAACATATAGAAAATAAAATTTGTAAGTCGTTTTTAGATTTTCAGCTTATATATAATATGTACAAACTCTTTTCATAATTAATACAATTAAAGTTTTCATAGATATGCTAACTAGATACAATTATTAGTTATGCATGTTACAAATTCTAGAAATATAAATTATTTTTATCTAATACTTACAATATAGTATTTTACTACACATATAACTGTATATTAATGTAGGGTGTTTATACATTAGTATGTCATATAATAAAATCTTTATTAACTTAGAAATCATTATAAAAGCAAAGATTAAACATTTGGATAACTAGTTTAGACTTTAGACATTGAGAAAGCCTTTAAAATCACTGCAGAAGTTTAAGATAAAATGATATTTGTGTAATAAATAGTACAAATACTAATTTGTATCCATATTTGAAAGGCCTTTTCTTTTTTCTGACATTAACCCAGCTTTTACTAATTTCCCTGCCTTCAGCCTGCTTGTCCTTCCTTCTGGAGTTATCTTGAGTTAGCCTTTAGAGGTTTGACAGTTGAAAATTACTTTGTGATGACAGATCTCTGACTCTAAGGTTTAGCTGGGATCATCACTTACCCATCTATCTTGGCCTCTGAAAAACCAAACACATCCTCCAGATCAAGGAAATTAATTATTCTATTATTTTTCAAAACACTGAATTTAGGTTAGGGAGTCCTATTTTAAGCAGATAATTGATAAACTGTGGTATGTACATTTTAGCTTTCAAATTCCTATAAAAAACTGAAGTCATCAAGTTTAAAATCTCTTAAAATTTTTGGCCTCACACCTGCCAAGTCAGCTCAGCACATTGATATCCACTGTCTCTTCTTTCCGGGCTCAGAAGTGGGGGCTTTTAGTGTCCACAGAGCTCATCCCTTTAGTGTGTGCTTGGTTCTACTCGGGCGCCTTTCCTCTGATTACTTCCCCCATGCTGGGATTCTTCTATCTTCCTCTTCCTTTCCTGTATACATGTATTCTGGTTATGTTTGTAGTAACTCTAAACATCCCTAAGACTCTTCCATATTAAAAATAATAATAATAATAATAAACACACCACAGTTTCCTACCAAAAAACTAGTTTATTTCCTTTATGTAACTTAAGTAAATGTTACCATATTTACTTGTTTATGGCAGTCTCCCCATAGTCTCCCCAGGGCTGCTTTGTGTGCAAGTAGTTGAAAACATAAGCAAACCTATCTTATGCAAAAATGGGAATTTACTAGCTCGTGTAATTGCAAAGACCAGAGGCAGAAGTAGCTTAGGTGCAACTTGAAGTAGGATAACCTATAGGATCTTAATCCTGTCTATCACAGTTCTTATTTTATTATTTATTTATTTGTTGATTTGTGAGACGGAGTTTTACTCTTGCTGCCCTGGTGGAGTGCAATGGCACGATCTCAGCTCACTGCAACCTCCACCTCAGGATTTAAGTGATTCTCCTGTTTCAGCCTCCTGAGTAGCTGGGATGACAAGCATCCACCACCATACCTGGTTAATTTTGTATTTTTAGTAGAGATGAGGTTTCTCCATGTTGTTCAAGCTGGCCTCGAACTCTCAACCTCAGGTGATCAGCCCACCTGAGCCTCCCCAATTGCTGGGATTACAGGCATGAGCCACTGCACCTGGCCTATCACAGTTCTTAAATGTAGTTCTCCTTGATGTTGATTCCCCTGTCATTCATACACATGTTACAATAGCCACAGCAACATTCACCCAACATCTTCATAATTCCAGGACCAACAGCAAAATTTATTATTTTTCCTTGTGTCATGATTAAATTGTTAGGTTTTGAAGCAATTACTATGTCTGTGGGTGATGAACTATGCTGACTAAGGACTAGCCACATTCCTACTTCTGTCGTCTTAGGTAGTGACAGTTTGATTCAAACCAATTGACTGATATGGGAGAGGAATGAGTCTTCCAAAACCAATTCAGTCAATTTTAATTCTAATACCAGAAAGTAGATGATGATCCACAAAACACTGTAAGCTTTGTAAGGGCAGGGTTCATATCTCTTGTTCCTTCTAATATCTCTAGTGTCTACCACAGTGCCTAAACGATAGATAATTCCTGAAATAGCTGAATGAATAATGCATGAGTGCATTCCCATTGTTTCCTATCTCTCATCTCTTCTTCAGCTCCAGACAAGTCCATACATGTGTATCTCTACTGCATGTCTGTGTTGATGTGATATTAGCAAGCTAAAGTCAGCATGTACACAGATAAACTGATGATGCCCCTCTCTAAACACTTTCCTCTTTCCATGACTCCTCTATCAAGGGATGGCATTGTTGCCTTTGTACATAATCACCAAGACACTGCCATCTTTGACATACTTCCAACATATTCTTTCATCACCAGTTTCTGATACTTCTGTACCTGAAAACCTGTCATATCAATTTCCTCCTACTCACACATTGACATCTTATTCTAGGTTCCATTCATTATCTAGGTTCGTATCTGATTTCCCTTTATCTGATGGCATCCTCTACACACAGCTCTCAACATGGTACTTCTGAAAGAAAATCTGATCATATCAGTATTCTTTTTAAAACTCTTCAGTGGTTCCACATTATCTAGAAGTTAAATTGGAAATCCCTGAATGTGGTCTAATATAAGTCTCATTTCTTACCAAATATCAACTCCCTTGTGTGGTTTCAAAAAATTACTTATAGTTCTAATGATAAAGTTACTTCCTAACCCCATCTTTTGCTCATACACTTCCTTTTTTTCTGAAAAATCCCTGACTACATAGTTTCAACACACTTCACAACAGTCATATTTGCTATGAAATATTTTGACAATTCTATCTTCTCCTTCTCCAAAATGTTATTGAAAAATTCCTCCTTGCATTGAATGGTAGGATGGTAGGTCTGAAGAGGTAACATCTATGATTCCTTTTTGCCATTTCTTCATCTCCAATAAAAGTAACCCTCAAAATTAAACATTTCAAAATAACAAAACTAGATTAAACTACCAATTGTGATATGAGATGATGAGGCAGAAGTGAGGATAACAAAACCAAATGCTTTCACATATAGGTCTGTTTCTTTTTTTTTTTTTTTTGAGACGGAGTTTCGCTCTTGTTACCCAGGCTGGAGTGCAATGGCGCGATCTCGGCTCACTGCAACCTCCGCCTCCTGGGTTCAGACAATTCTCCTGCCTCAGCCTCCTGAGTAGCTGGGATTACAGGCATGCGCCACCATGCCCAGCTAATTTTTTGTAGTTTTAGTAGAGACGGGGTTTCACCGTGTTGACCAGGATGGTCTCGATCTCTTGACCTTGTGATCCACCAGCCTCGGCCTCCCAAAGTGCTGGGATTACAGGCGTGAGCCACCGTGCCCGGCCCAGGTCTGTTTCTTAACTCCATTTTAAGCTGTCTTAGTATCTTGAATGGTATAATAGAGAGATACTGTAAAAATGAAATTTTTATGGTCTTTATGGTTAAAGGCCCAATATAAAAGAAAAGTTAAGAAGCAAGAAAATTTTAGTAACAAATATATTTGCTTCCGTTTCTTATAGGTTGGGTTTCCCAGGGAACAGACTCAGAGATTCTGAGGTTTAAATGCAGAGTGTTCTTTAAAGTACCACTTGTGAGGGATAAAGAATTAGAATTGGGCAGAGGGAGACATAAGCCTCAATGGTGTAGTAAGAGAGCTTCAGCTGATCCTACAGGGAGCTCTGGCCCTAAGTTGGTCCTTTGGAGATGTCCCAACCTGAGGCAAGGCTGGAGGTTTGAGACTCCTGAAGATGCTAGTTTTGGGATATAGTTTGCCCCTGAAGATGGGTGTGGCTTTGAGGGATGTGGCTCCTGTTGGGGTGAATTAAGTCTCCCCAAAGACATGTTGATTTCCTTAACTATCTATATTTGTGAATTTAATCTCATTTGAAAATTGGGTCGTACAGTTGTAATCAAGTTAAGATGAGATCATACTAGATTAGAGTGGGCCCTAATTCAATGACTGGCATCCTTATAAAATGGGAAAATTTGAACACCTACACAGAGAAAGAATGCCAAGTGAAGACAGAGGTAGAGATTGAAGTGATGAACCTACAAGTCAAAGAATGCCAAGGACTGCTGGCAACCACCAGAAGCTAGGAAGAGGCAAGGAAGCATCCTACCCTAGAGCCTTCAAAGAGCCTGGCCCTGCCAACGCTTTGATTTTGGACTTCCAGCCTCCAGAATGTGAGACTTAAGTTTCTGGTGTTTTAAGCTACCTAGTTGGTGGCATATGCTAAGGCAATGCCCAGAAATTAATATGCTCATTTTGTCTAGCAGCAATTCTTGGGAGGTCTCATCTAAGACAGCCTTGACAACAGAGCAGCTGGGGACCATCTATAAGTGGAATAAGGGGATGCCCTGCAATAACCTCTACAGCAGTGATTCTCTACATTTTTGGCGTTCAGACCCAGCCTATTAATAGTCTTAAAAATTACTGAAGATGCCAATAACTTTTGTTCATGTACTTAGGATTTTTAAACAAAAGAAAAATTATTTTAAATGTATTTTGTTTTATTTTGGAGTAATATATTAAAATTTAAAATAAGTTTTAGAAGAAACTTAACTTGGAAAAGTGTTTAAAAACAACTTCAACATATTATAGCAAAATAAGACAGCAAAGTATATTTTCTTATATTTCCATGTATTTATAAAGAAAAATTTCAGTGTTTCAAATATAAAATTTTGTTAGATATAGGGGCTGTCAAACTATGGCCTGTGGCCATATCTGGCCTTCTAGAAATGCCCACAAGTTAAGAATGGTGTTTATATTTTTATATGGTTGAAAAAAAATCAAAAGAATAATAATATTTCATAGTAAAAACTGTATGATATGAATTTCAGTGCCTATTAAGAAAGGATAATTTGAAAATAGCCATGCTCATTTGTTTACATATTGTCTGTGCTTCCTTTCTGGCTATAATGGCAGAATTGAGTAGCTGTCACAGACTATATGGCCTACAAAGCCAAAAATATTTGCCAACTGCCCTTTAACAGAAAAAAATTCCCAGTCATTGTGGTAGGCATAAGTAAGGTTGTAGCAAGTAAGAGTACAATAGAAGTATTGAGAACAAATGAAATTAATCTTTGGAAAACATACATATTTATACCTAGCACCTTAGAACATTCTAGAAAATAGAATGCGCAAACACATTTCATTGATTATCAGAGTGCTTTTATCCCACATGATGAATCCTTTGGGATTCATTCCCAAGGCTTTCTAGATAGCACTTTTAGAACCACTACTCCCCAGTATACATATAGATTTTACCTAAAATGTTTAGAATAGTGAAGGGGATTGCCTCATAATACAGGATAGGAGGAGGAAGATGATCTTCATACTTTGAGTTTTGATCTGTGAGTGTCTGAGTTTTATACTCAATTCTGGTTCAGGTGTAAGAATAAAAGCAGTCTTACAGTTTTTGAAGGACCTAGTCTTTTTTTAGACATCAAGTTTATTTTTATAACATTTCCAAAACTACTAGTCCCTCATAAAGTGAGGACATGAACAGATAGAAGGGGATTTCTGTATCTATAACGTGTGTGTGTGTGTGTGTGTGTGTGTGTGTGTGTGTCTGTAATCAGTATTGATCATCAGAACTGAACATGTTCTAACATGAGAGAATCTTTTGCTCAGGTAACTAAGTCAGGATTTATATTTCAGTATACGTTAGAGCTGGAATAAAGTTTGTATAGGATTGAGTAGGATAAATGGGAAGATTAGACTGTATAAATAAAACCCCTTGTTTTTTTCACAAGTTTGCAAAATGTCATTTATATTGTTTCTATGTCCTCTCGAAATTGCCTTAATAAGAAGGTAATTTTAGGCTGAGGTCTTTGCCTTTGAACTAGGTAACCAGAAACGATTATAAGTTTTTTCCTTTAGCACAGATAAGAAGAACAGAAAGAAACTGTAGATCCTTGGACCAAAACGATGAGAAGGCAGAGGTCTAGTGACCCATATGACAAGTAATATTAATGATCTACAATCTGAGACATGTCCCAGAAGCATACAGAGGCCTATGAAAGACGTAACTTATTTACAGTATGATTACATGGCCAAGGTGAATAAAAAGCTGCCCTTTTTATGAGCATGTCTAGGCAAATAATCCAATCTCAGACCCTAGAGGCTGGAATGCATCAACTCTGTGCACAGACTTTTCCTCCAGCAACAGATTTTCCCCAAGCCCATTCTACTGCTGGTTGCCCCCAGCATACGCCATCATCCCATGATGTCTGTCACTCATGTATCCTCACATGAGAGGACGCATGCTTAATACTTCTATTTCAAATTTACTTCTACTCTCACTCATCAGTTCACAAAAGTAAAAAGAAACATTGAGAATGAATTTAGAAAATTAAGTTTTTTTTTTTTTTACATGTGGGCAGAGTTGGAGAAGAAAATAAAAATTCTAAAAAACGTCGTGTTCTTATGTTTTGAACTTCAGTTCATGGCACCAGATCTGGCAAATATATCCTCTTCCTACCTTACATAGTGGAACATGAAGAGGCTTAAAAAATATGTGCATAGCAGTCAGATGACATGTGATATTAAAGTTTCACTATAATAATTATTTTGCATGTGTGCTATATCTAATAAAAATATGTCTATGTTAAACTGATGGCTACTCAAAATTTAATTTGTACCTAAATATGTGAAAATAATAATTATCATGTACCTTAAAGATTTATATGCCAACAATAGGTCAGATCATTTCAAAACATTAAATAGGATTTTTCATCCAATTCTGCAAAAATCTCACCTTTTTAAATATATAAGTCCTTATAGTCACAGTACTTTTAAAGCCAGGCTAACTTTTTGAAAATCTAATCTGTAAAATCTCTACAAATTCAACTAATCTTTTTGCTACTAAAAAGAAAAAAATGAAAATTACATTTTCTCTTCACTTAATGTGTAAAGTGCTCCCGATCTTTTTGTGCCTGGGGCTTTATCAAATTGAAAGCTGCAATATAAAATCTAGGAAGAAAAACATTTCTAAAACTAAGAATATATGTAGCCAATTAACAGTAATAATGAGCTATGTTTCAACATTTAAAATTATTTTCTTTCGATCAGATAGTTCATATTCTCCTCTGCCATTTCTGTTTAAAACATAGGAATGGGAGTTTTACTTAAAACAGAATAAAGGTACACATCTAGCAAAACTGAAAAGACAGGTATATTTAACATTGCACGTCAGTCTTGTAAATGAAGCATACAGTCTTTGGCATTGTATTAAACCTCAGTCACAGTTCTCCAATTCCTAAAGCCGAGTTCAAAGGCCCTGGCCCACATCAAATGCTTTAAAACTTTTTGTAAAAATCAGTTGACAGAGACCGCGTTTTGTGTGTTTACAGATTATGATACCTTGACAAGTTCAGAATCTGTTAAGCCACAATTCTAACACTTAGGAAAAAAACAGACCTATCTCCCTCTTATTCAAAGTAAATATGAGACATTATCCAGGTTGCTTTTTATCAAATATATCTTCTTATGTTTAATATAATCTGAGTAAACCACCACATTTATTATTTTTTTTTTCCACAAGGCAGGCTGGGTGCTTTTGGCAATGCTGAACCACTAATCGGAGTTCTCACATATCTCACAGAGACAGGAGGCCTCTGCTGCTGCTCTTTCTACACCTTTAAAGAAGCACTCAGCAAGCACCTTTAGAAACCATCTAACTCTATGGCTTTAGGCAACGAAATCTGAAAATCCTGCAACTCATGACTAATGAGAATAGTTTTGACATATGAAATCAAGAAAAAAGCAGATTTATATTCTATGTAATCATAAGATATTATCAAAAATGGCAACGGGAAAAGGTAATCACAAATATGGCCATTTTGAAGAAATATTTGGAATGGCAGAGGAAAAGGAGAGGAAAAGGTAATTTTAAGTCTCGTTGCCATGTTAAATAAAAGCAATGTCCATATGCTTTATACAAAATGATTCTATGTTTTATCAAAGTCAAACTCTGAACATCAAGCCCCAGAATTAATCAAAGTGGCTACAAAGCATTTGAACAGACGCGGAACTCTGACAAAGATGAATGGTCCAAGGAGGAGCTGCTTCCAATTTTAGCAGAAAAAAATTACACAGTCACCTTAATGAAGAAAGAGGGTTGTGTGCAGGAAACTTGGTAAGGCTGCATACTCACAACTTCCTTGAAAATTCTGTTAGCTGGAAACATGTATGTCTTAGTCTTAGATTCCACATCATAATTGATGGTTTTGTGGCACTAAGACTTCTAACAAATACATTTTACAATAATACATTTTACAATAATGCTGAGTGTATGTGTTCTCCTAAAAGTCATACGTTGAAATCCTAACCCCGACAATGTGGGTGTATTTGGAGTAAAGAAGTAATTAAGATTCCGTGAGTTAATAAGTGTGGGGCCTGGATTAGACAGGATTTGTGTAAAAGACACAATAGCATTTCATCTCTTTCTGTCCCATTCTGCAGGTGCACAAAGAAGTCATGTGAGCACACACTAAGAAGTCAAGCATTTTCACTCCAAAGAGAGACAGCCCTCACCAGACACAGACATTCCTAGCACCTTGATCTTGAACTTTGAGTTGCTAGAACTGTGAGAAAATAAATTTCTGTTGTTGAAGCCACCCAATGTATGGTATCTTCTCAAAGCAACATGAGAATGCTAAGATTGCATACCATATGCTGCCACTGTACCTACATACTTCATAGAATGGTAGACAGAGATACTCATTAGTTATGTGGCCGCAAAACCAATAATAATCCCGTTAAGTGGAAGCTGAAGTAGAAACAAGATAAGAAGTGAACTACATTGCCTTAGCAACAGAGAGCTCATTGGAATGGAAACGTAAACGGGATTATGAGAAGTTGTGCATCCTCCTGAAGCTTACTTACATCAGCACTGAGAACACCGGAGACACTCTGCCTTCCATTCCTGCAATTTCTGTCCCACTTCAGGCCTTCTTCATCATTATACATAACTTGTGCTTGATAGGTTAATCATAATTGTGTGATTAATAACAGCAAATACGTATACTCACTATGAGTGTTAAATAAACTATTTTAATTGGCAATTATTAAATTAAGTCAATTTTTACTAAAAGTACATAGGACAGATTTTGTATTCCTCAAATAGGTATATGTGTCAATGAGTCAGCCACTGCAAGTTTCCATCCACTCAGTTATTCAACATGGAGGCTTTGTAATGCTAAACACTTGCATAAGCACTGGAGTTATTAATTTGTTTAAGAACCAGTTTCCTTCTGAAGAACTCCTAGTGTGGACAGACATGAAAACAAACAAACCACAGGAGAATGTGATGGCATCACAATCTGTTATGGTAACAACTATGAAAAGGTGAGAATACATGTTGTGAGGGTCTCGAAGGAGTTACAAACCTCGTCTTCTAGAGTCTACTAGAGTAAGGAGGGCTGCACAGAAGTGACACTTGAGTTCATTCGTGAAGGGTCGGTACAATCTGTCCACATGGAGAAGAGGCTGAAGTAGAAGGATTCCAGGAGGGAGAAACACTGATGAAAAATTAGGAAACTGTCAATGAAAATGGCAAATGTGTTGAATGGAGAGTGGTTTGGTTTGAATAGAGTTTGAGGTTCATGAAACAGGCAGGCAAGAGATGAGTTGTCAAATGAGTATGGGGTCCTTGGGAAGGGGGATAACATACCAAGATAGGAGTCTGCATTTTTTAAGAGTGGATCATGGAGTTTTTGGCCAGGAAGTAACATGGTCAGATGTACTTTAGAACAATAACTGTAGCCGCAATAGAGGGGGTAATGGTGCAAGGAAAGACTAGCATGGGGATATCAATGAAGGAACTATTAAAAAGTCAAGAGGGTGAAGTTAAAATCCTAGATGAGCAGTCATAGAAGCTTGGTATTCAAATACTAGAAACAATCACAATCACCGTTTGCACTCCAAGAGAGAACACTTAGCATCGATTCAAAATCTCAGACAAGAATGTGGTTTGAATTGTTTTATTCATTAGATCTAGTTTTACTAAGAAGAATATGTGAAATAAAATCAAAGTTTTTAATTATCATTTAAAAATTATTTTATAGATACCTGCCCTACAGAAGACGACTTCAGGAAACAATTTATGGAACATATTCATAAAGTGATAATTTTCTCAAAATGCTTTCATGATTTTAAGCCTAAAACAAAAGTTATAAACAAAGAGAAAAAGGTTACCTATTTACAAGTGTCTTAAAAAAATCTCGGTAGGAAAACATTCAGTTTTTGCATAATGAAAAAGAAATTTTTTTTTTTTTTCTTTTTTGAGATGGAGCCTAGCTCTGTCTCCCAGGCTGGAGTACAGGGGCACGATCTTGGCTCACTGCAACCTCCACCTCCCAGGTTCAAGGGATTCTCCTGCCTCAGACTCCCAAGTAGAGTAGCTGGGACTACCGATGTGTGGCACCATGCCCAACTAATTTTTGTATTTTTAGTAGAGATGGTGTTTAACCAGGTTGGCCACTCTGGTCTCGAACTCCTGACCTCAAGTAATCTGCCTGCCTTGGCCTCCTAAAGTGTTGGATTACAGGTGTAATCCACACCCGACCATAAGTAAAAGTTTTATAGAAGAAATGAGCTGCTTCTGTTCAAATTCCATACATTTTCTATACAGCATACATTTGAAATGGGTACCACACTGAGAGGTGAAAAAAATGATACAGACTAATTGATGATGGTTTTAGAATATGTATAAATATTATAACTTATGGCTAGAACGCTATAAAATAGGGCCAACCATGATCATCTTTTTCAATTACACAGAAAATATCTTAATATCTAAGTTCTTTTGATGGTGACTAATTTTAGCGACCCAAAATTATTAGCATTATTCTGAAAAACGTATCTCATAATTTTTGCAGATCAGGATGTTTCACACTGAGACATACAGTAAATATCTATTAGAGAGAATCTTCAGCAACTGCATGTGTATTTTAATAGGGTAGGGAGCTGGATTAAACTTATATTGCCTGTCTACAGCTGGGCAGACTGATGTATTTTTATTTGCTTATTTAATGTAAATCTATGCTCCCCTTAATTCTGCTCATACATGTGTAGCAGCATTAGGCATATTCACTGAATAATCATCATTTTTGAGCTGGGTTCATAACTGGAAAAAGAGCAATGATGGAATAAAAATAATCTTTGACACTCAAAACTTGCAAATTGGGCTTTTATCAAAAGGTTGGGAATAGAATTTTTATTTTTCAGGTGGTTAACAGGGTTAATCATGTCTTTCTCCCTTTTTGTTCTGTACTGTTGGCGATAGTTGACACATTGAGAGAATTATTATCTCAGAAGCATTAATTTTAGTTTCTTAATAGTAGTACCTCTGATTCATTCAGTGCCTGCTATTCATCAAGCACTGGATGGAATACGTAAAATTTATAATTAAAAAAAAAAAAAAAAAAAAAAAAAACCCTGCTAGCAAGTTCTTAGTCCCATTTTACAGCTGACCAAACTAAAGCACAGGAAGATTAAGGTTCAAGGTCACCTAGAGTGAAAATCTGGACTCAAACCCATACCTGATCAATGCAAAGCCCATCATCACCTTTATGCTCTGTCAAGTACTTCTGTAGAATCCAAAGCTCAAGAGTAAGCAATCTAACATGTCTCCACAGACCCAGATGCTCTTCATGGGTCTATAAAATATTCCCAAAATACCCCATTTATTTTATGGAACTCCCCCCAGCAAAGAAAAGTTCCTCAGGAGGAACTTTTCAGCTTCTCTGACTTGTTGCATATTTCATTTTGTTTATTTTCAAATAACATTTCTCATCCACATGGCTATGCTTATGCTGCCTCTGCACTCAGCATTGAAGAATAGGAAAAACACCATATTAGGTCTCAAAGGGCTTACATGGAGGTCTAGTTCTTTCCATTCCTCCATTATCCCAATTTCTCAAATGACAATATTGATGCTCAGAGAGAAAATATTTATCCAAAGTGTTCAATGAATTCATGGCAGAGCTAAAACTTAGACACCAAAACTCCTCACTCAATAGCCACTCCCTCACCACCTTTCTAAATGCATTTTTAAATATGAAGTTTCATATGCAAACACCTAAACATTCATAAGCATTCACTGAGTACACAGAATCTGCTGAGTTCTGTGCAAACATCTGTAGAGGCTGATATGGTAAAGACAGAATTCTGCCTTTAAGGATTCAAATTTAGTGATAGTCATTTTAAAAAGCAATCTGACAAATCATGGCATGTACGTGACATTAACACATGTAGGAGAGTCACCAGAAGCTTCACTGTAGATATGACAACAAAGCTGAATCTCAAAAAAACAAACAGCAGTTTGTCATGTGAAGCAGGAGAATCCACTCCAAGAAAAAGTGAACATAGAGGATGGTTGGTGTGGTTGGTTGAAAGTAATGACTGGCCGGGCGCGGTGGCTCAGGCCTGTAATCCCAGCACTTTGGGAGGCCGAGGCTGGTGGATCACGAGGTCAAGAGATCGAGACCATCCTGGTCAACACGGTGAAACCCCGTCTCTATTAAAAATACAAAAAATTAGCTGGGCATGGTGGTGCGTGCCTGTAATCCCAGCTACTCAGGAGGCTGAGGCAGGAGAATTGCCTGAACCCAGGAGGCGGAGGTTGCGGTGAGCCGAGATCGCGCCATTGCACTCCAGCCTGGGTAACAAGAGCGAAACTCCGTCCCAAAAAAAAAAAAAAAGTAAGTAATGACTGTATTCAGTCCCTTGGTAGGCATGGGCTGGTACTGGAGCATTAGTGATATATTCAGAACATGATTGAAGGAGAACACCTTCGAGTAAGATGGACACTTCATTCACTATCAAGAAAATAAATAAGAAAGAAGAGGAAATGAATATGTCAGAAGGAAATTGGGAGTGTGAGCATGCAGTTGAATAAATTCTGTCTTTGGGACTGTTCCAGAAATGCATGGTTGTAAATGTTAGAAAAACAAGAAGTGGTCTATTGTACTATAGCTAATTTTTTAAATATATAGGTAATTCCTAATTAAACTATACAGACATATCAAATGTGTTTGTTCTAACAAAAGTATCAGGTTGCATCTTTTAAAATGCAAATATAATTTAAAATAATAAAAAATTAAGAATATTTTTTATGACCGGGATTGATGGCTCACACCTGTAATGCCAACACTTTGGGAGGCTGAGGAGCTCTGCAAGAGCCTGGGCAACATGGTGAGACCCTGTCTCTATAAAAAATACAAAACTTATCCAGATGTGATGGTGCATGCCTATAGTCCCAGACACTCAAGAGGCTGAGGCAGGAGGATCACTGAAGCCCAGGAGGTCAAGGCTGCAGTGAGCTGTGACTACACCACTGCACTCCAGCCTAGGTGACAGAATGAGATCCTGTCTAAAATATAAATATAAACAAACTATATATATATATATATATATATATATAAACTATATATAAATCTAAACTATATAAAATATTTATATTTTATATAGTTTGTTTTAGAGTATATAAAAATTACATATATAATCTAAACCTATATATTTGTATTTTATATAGTTTTAGATTAATATATATAGTTATATAAAGGCTATATACATAGTTTGTTTTAGATTAATAATGTTCTTGTCACTTGTCAAAAATAAGAGGAGACTAGACTCTACTTGGGTGAAGTTTGATTTATTTACATGTGTATACAGATAAGTAGAGATAGAGAGAGAAGTGATTACATACTCTTCTCTCAACAATTGTACAGTGTATTTGGAAGAGAGGCATAAGACAACTAATTACAGTATGATAAGACAGTCAATATAATAGAAGATTTCTGAACAGAAGAATGGCAATAAAATAGTGACTTAGTAAGTTCAGTCTAGCAAGTGTAGAATGGATTAGGGGATCACATCTGGAAATGAAGGAGTAACTAGAAGGCTATTGCAATAATCTAGATAAGACCATCAGAATGCCTTTCAACCAAGAACCTTACAACCTCCATTTGACAAATATTTCTTGTCTTATTTATCAACTGTAGGTCTTAATTTACCCAGAAATGAAACTGCTTTTATTTAAAAATCCTGAATATGCCTTTGATGCATACATAATAGGGCTCGAGGAAGAAGTTTCATAAGAAAGTAATCTGATGTTGCCTGTTTATAATACCATTCTGAATCATTCGTCGGTTGATTCATACATTTGTTCAACACATATTTCCTGTCTTCTGTGTGTCTTACACTGGGCAAACAAGAACACATCATAGAACATGGTATCTGACTCTAAAAGGTTTATGAATTGCCATTCGGTTCAGAAAAACTAACACGTAGAAAAATATAAGTACACAGAATGAATGGGGTGAGGGCATAAAGAAGGAAAAAGACGACTGGTTAGGAGAGACATTCAATAATGAAACAAAGCATTTGGTTCAGAAAAGTTTCCCAATAAAAAATCTTTCAAAATAAATGACAAAGTTTAGTAGGAATGTAGCAACCTGACAGGAAGAAAAAAGTTGAAGAAAAATCAACGCAAAGGAAATTTTTCTTTCTCCTCTTCAGAATTTATCACATGCAATTCCCCCCATCAAAGTGACTGCACCAACCCAGTATTTCACATCTGGCCTTAAGGTTACCCTAGGGGACAAAAAGTAATATGCAAAGAGCCACAGTGACAACTTTTTACCCTAGACTTCTAAATAGCAACATAATTTCTCCAGACGTAGAGGAGCTGAACAGAAACCAAAAAAGTAAACAATATCCAATCAGTTTATTTCATTATCTGGATAGATGTCAATTAAAATTCTGAAAAATGAAATGACAGGGAATATCTTTTTTGAGATATCAAAAATCAGAATATACAAATAGATCACCTATACATTGTTTGAAATTCATATCTTACAGATTTTATGTTGCCTCTTTTAACAAGTAGGCGAGAAAGACTGTATTCAATAACAGAAATAGAATGGCTATACGTTACCTTGATAATTATTTTCCTATGTGTCATTACGCCGTGAAAAGCATCGCATTTCTCCATGCACACCATTTCCATGTCCCCCTCCAGTGGCTTCATTAGTGGTGGGCTTTTGTCTCTGGAATGCCCCTCCTCTCCTCATGGTTACCTGCCTAGAGATCCTGACCCTCAACTTCTTCAGGTGATGCTCAACCTACAAATCATCATTTTTTCTTTCGCAAAACACCATCTGCTTTGCAGAACACCATGGCATATTGATATATTCAATTCCATAAAAAGTAGGAGCAGAACATATGATTCTATTATATGTATCCAGTATAGAATCACAACCACTAGCACACATGCCTACACAGAAAGCAAGCTGTTTGACAGTTTGAGTTTTGTGTTAATATTCATTTGCTGCTTGTTCATTCATTATATCACCCGTCAGCTCTCACTTGCAGGCAAGTAGGAGTAAGATGCCAAGGGTTTAAGAAAATTGTATAGAAAAAAACTTAAACTGGGGAATTTCAATACATTTTCTTAATTTGGTTTTAAAAGCAGGAAGGGAAATCGCTGTTTTTATTCTTATAAAAACTTGGATACTTGGTGCAGCCATGGACCAAAGGTGCAGAATTGGAACTGGGTGGCCACCGATTTAGGCTTTAGGGCTAGGCGTGGGTTTTCTGCAGCCACTCTCTGAAAAGTAAGTCTATCAGGCCCATGCTTTAACTCATTGGTTAAATAAATACCATATATTTAGTATTTTAACAAGGAGCAAATCCTGTGAATCTTAACTTCCCTACAGCATCAACTGGTGAGACTGACCTTCAAAGATCAATAATACAGTATCCTTAATATTACATAAATGTAATTAGTGTTATAAAGAGGTATAAGAACAATCATTTATCTCGAGATTGAGATTGGGCCTACTCTACCACCTGAAATATGTTAATTAAATTTAAGTAGCTTCTTCTGGTCACTAAATAGAAGTAACACATAAAGGTTCCAAAGGGCATACCAGAAAGTTTCCAGTTTCACTTTACTACGTTTTAAAGAAAGACGGCTATCTTGTAATTTTGATATTAACGGATTTGGGAATTTTCTAATGTCTATGAGACAATACCTTGGAAGCTTTCATGATCTTAAATTTTGTACTACATTTGTTCCCTTTAATTTGCACTCATATGGCCTATAGCTCTTTTGCAAAATGTTGTTTTTGGCAGGTGCTAAGTGCATAGCAGGGACTTATTAAATACTGGATTATTCACTAATGGAGAAATCTGTTTTTTAAAATACATATATCAAATAATTTGCATCTATTCATAAATGCAGATGCCAGGATTGAGGAATGGTGTATTCCCTGCTCCCTATTCTCATCACAATTCTTAAATTACAATGAGTTTTTTTCCCTGACAGTCACTACAAACCACTGACTCCACTGTATAGAGCTTGCATGATCTTTATACATCCCTTTGATGCTTCAACTTTACTTTGCTAACTCTTACAAACTATCAACAAAGATTTGCTAATGAAAGGCAATTTTCTCCAACTGTTCCTTATGAATCACATAAAATACATTTTTCTACCTTAACAGTGGTCGTATGGTAATAAGATGATAATGCGAATTGCAAAATACAATGCAGGAATCAAAATAAGTGCAAATAATTAGAGCCAGTTCTAGCATTTGAAAGATGGTCCATTTGGTTCCAGTGAATACATTTCTCCACATTTAAATTCACATCTTTAGAGACTAATTGATTAATCAGTCTTCAGCAATTCCAGAGAACATATTGATGAGAGTAAACTTCTTATCTTAAATGTAGACAGACTTATCTTCTTTAGAGACTAATTAAATATGCATTATAAGAATAAAGATTTATTGAAAATAAATATTCAGAATATGACAATAATAAAGAAGGGAGAGGAAGGCTGCCAGACAACTATTATGCTGAGCACATTAAATGGTTTATCTGATTTAATCCTAGAATATCAAATACTCTGTTATCCCCATTTCCTGATGAGGAGATGGAGATAAAACATCTAAAGGAAACAATCAAAGAGCTAGCAAATGGAAGAGTAATTCTTTACTACCGTGACTACTGCCTCCCTAAAGATACTCAGAATTTTCTAGACCTTTGCATCTAGAATTCTAGACCTTTCTAGGAAGGTTTAGACCTTTCTTTTTTTAAAAAAAAAAAGTGTATTGTATTCCAAACAAACTGATAAAGTATTTCCTTTTGTGTTAAACTCAAGTCCCTCAGCATACATTTAAATTTATTTTCTTCTATTACATTTTTAGTGAACATATACAGCCCATAGTCATAGCTGTCTAAGAGATTTTGATACACTTAAATTTTAAATCAACTTATAATTTTTTTGTGAATTCTTCCAAATACACCACATTTATTTTTTATTCTGAAGTCCAAAAGAATGATCACTTTACTAAGGATTTCATCCAAATTAGATGTAATGGACAGTCCCATGCAGATGTCTAAGTGATTAGTATTTATTGTGTTCCCATAGCACTTTTATGCCTCTACCTACAATATTAGCTAGTGACTCCAGAACTCTTTTAACAAAAGACTATTTTTTAAAATGCTGTTAGTTACTCTGTTCTAACTTGTATCAGAGCTACTCGTGTACTAACATTTTATTTTCCTACAATAGTTCTACTGGAATTCAGGACACGGACTCTGAAGTGGGTTCAGATAAGAAGCTCCTTCATTATGAGCTGTGTGATCTTGGCAGGAAGATCAGTTCAGGTCCATGTCTCAGTTTCTTGCTCTGTTCAATGAGATTTACACTGGACCCTACCTCATATAGTTGCTTTCAGAGCAAACATATACAGAGACTTAGAAGAGTAATTGGCACATATACACCATGGAATACTATGCAGCCATAAAAAATGATGAGTTCATGTCCTTTGCAGGGGCATGGATGAATCTGGAAACCATCATTCTCAGCAAACTGATACGAGAACAGAAAATCAAACACTGCATGTTCTCACTCATAAGCGCATGTTGAATGTTGAGAACACATGGACACAGGGAGGGGAGCATCACACACTGGGGTCTGTTGTGGAGTATAGGGGAGGGATAGCAAGTGGTGGGGAGGTTGGGGAGGGATAACATGGGGAAAAATGCCAGATGTAGGCAACGGGGGGATGGAGGCAGCAAAACACATTGCCATGTATGTACCTATGTAACAATCCTGCATGTTCTGCACATGTACCACAGAACCTAAAGTGCAATAAAATATATATATTAAAAAAAGAAGAAG
Source organism: Sapajus apella (assembly GCF_009761245.1). Lineage (NCBI taxonomy): Eukaryota > Metazoa > Chordata > Mammalia > Primates > Cebidae > Sapajus > Sapajus apella. The sequence goes on along the minus strand of NW_022436979.1, from coordinate 14,621,897 downwards.
AGCAATCGGCACAGGAAAGGTGTTATGTGTGTATTAGCTGTTACTACTACTTCCACTACTAATATTATTACTATACCATTTTCTATGAAGCTATCTAAAACTATCCCATTCTCAAGCCCCCTCAAGTTTTCCTCTAATCCCTCAGTCTCAGTAGGTGATCTAGGTTTCTTCCATGTTCCAGAGAGAATACGGGTCTTTAGGATAGAAACCTCAATTTCTCACCACATTCCCCTCAAACTACTAAGGGATCTTATATCCTTTTCTTTCTTCTATCATAGAAGAGAAAGTCCTCTATTAGTCTTTCTAGTACTTCTTTTACATTTTCTCTTAAACCTTATTTTAAAAGAAAAGAAATCACAGGAGAGTAGGTTATTGCTTTCTATCTCTCTACAGCCAAGGTTCTTGAAATAGAATAATTTATACTTTTCTCCTCTACCTCTTTCCTTTTCACTCCTCCTTAGCCACCAGGGTTTGGCGTTCTCTCCAGCCATTCCCCAGAGCTGCTCAGGGAAGAACCCATCATAACTCAGCTGTTCATATTTGATGAGCATTTCTCGTTCTTTATCATAGTGAACCTCTTGTTATATGTAATGTGGCTTGACCACATTCTTCTTTTTATAACAATTGCATCTCAATTTCCATCATGGCTGTCCTGTTTTTCTTTTCCCATCTCATTTACTGGACTCTTTCTCCTCACCCTTAAATATTAATAGTTCAACATTCTCTCTAACTCAATTTACTTTTCAATTTTACATAACGTCTTTGTTTTATCTTTAAGCTGATGTTACAGATCTCTTTTCTAGATCCTATATATATTTAATTACACATTGAACATCACTGATTATTATAAAATCAAACTCCTAATACCTTTAAACCCCATTTTTGGTTCTGCATTCCTAATATTGCTACTGAAGGAGGCAGGCAATAAGGTGAACAGAGCAAACGACTGGGATCCAGGCTGACTATAAACTCAACCTGCCTCAAATCTACGCTGGCATCTGATCTTAGTGCAGATACCTGTCCTCCCTGAGCCTCAGTGTTGTCTCTAATTGGACATGATGACATCAAATACGTAAGATCCTGATGCGGATGAAATGAGACAGTCTTTCAAAGGGACATAAAACACTGTTCAGAACTTAATAGAAATCAGCAAGTATATTTTCTTTTCTCTTAGAACAGGCTTTCTAAAAATTTCACCCAGAGTAAAACAATGGCTTGCTAATTGGGCCCCTGCCTCCATTCTCCTGTCCTGCCAATCCTGGCTTCACATTGTAGCTAGACATAGTCCTCAACACAAATTTTATCACATCACTTGCTTACATGGAATTTCCCATGGACCCCACAGTGCCTAATGGGTTAGGTAAATGCTCTTCACCTTCATGACTCCTTTCTCAGGATCTTGTCCTCTTGTCCTGCTTGACCTCCACGGACTCCATGATCCATGGCTGAAAGCCATGCATTCTCTCAGTCTACTCTCTGTTTTCTGTTTTGTTTTTACATCTGTTGTTCCCTCTTCATGTAGTTCCTGCTTGACCACCTAGAAAACTTCTAGTAGTCCTTTTAAGTTGCAGCTCCCTTGTGTCTCCTTTCTTATATATTTCCCGAGATAGCAAAATTACGTCTCCGCTATGTTCCCATCCTACCTTGCACAACCTCAGTTTCAGTCCTTATTTCATTAGATTGTCATCACTCATGTATCATCTCAACTACAGGTCTTATTACATCATGTCTTATCCTTGGTAGAAAGTAGGCACTCTGTAACTATTTGCTCAATGAATTAGTGGAAGAACAATGATCCTAGTCAGCCCCTGCTAGATGCTAAGTACATGATACACATATCTTTGTATGTCCTGCATCACGTAACACTTGTATCTCAAAACAGTTATTGATTTCTAATTAGGTATCAGGATTAGGTTTAAGCACTTTACTGGATTCATTTAATTTTCTTTTCTCATTAACCTTAAGAGGCAGGTACCAGCAAAGAAAAATTTGATAAATTTACTCAGGTGGAACAGCTTGGATTGAAATGCAGTTGACTCCAGAGCATGAACTTTTATTTTGATATGACTATAGAAAATACAGAGCAAGTATTTTAAAAGCTATGAGTATATAAGTTTTATAATTTTCCATAGAAATGGTTTTGAAAGAAAAACAGATTCTGAGTTTCTAAGAATTTTTTTAGTCCCAAATGGAATGATTTGGATTATCTCACCAACTTTAAATCCTTCCTTTTATATAGAGCCTCCAAGGAATCAAATAGTTGGCAATATATTAACTGCAAGATTTAAATTACACAGTGCAGTTTAACACAAAGAAATTAATTGAAAAAGTTTTAAGAAAATCATGTTCGTCTCCAATAAATGTTGCTACCTGGGGCAAAGACTAGCTGGAGGGTTTATAGAGAATAAGGTTTTTATAAGCTAATCTTGGATTTGCTGTAAATAATATATGGACCTACCATGTTACCCTTTTTTTCATGTTCTGTATAAATATAATGAGACTTCTGATTAAATTTCTTTAGAATAATTCTCTTACATTACCCTTTTAAAAGCTCCTTTTTAAACCCCATTGGAGAATATATTTCCTTCGTAACGTATTTGTATACTATAGCAGGACCTCCTTACAGTGAACTTATTTTTTTTTTAATCTGTTAGTACCATTTATGTTGAAATAAGCAGTACTTCAAACATAGCTGTAAGTTCATTCTACAACTCTCCAAAAAGAATATTCTGTATTGTTTGCTCAAAACACAAAAAAAACCTTTGTATTCATTTATGATAAAATAACATGAAAGCTTGTTCAATTAACAAAAAAATCAAAATAGGGTACTAATTCTTACAAATATTTACATAAGAGAGGCAAGTCTATGTACTTCTAATATTGCTGGTATTAACTGTTTCTTCCAAGATCTACACATCCTGTGGACATTTGGAAAACAATAAACGGTTGGCTTTGGCCAGTTTCTCTTCTAAATCTACTCTCTGCCAAGGAAGAAGATGTAACATGTCATACATTTAAAATTTATCCCATAATTATCTTAATTCAGTCAAATTATTAGAAAAAAATGCTTCTATCTTACACAATTTAAGAAATAATTCCTCATCCTAAGCTATCATTTCAAATACTTCAAACGTTTTAATTCATTTGCTAAGTTTCTCGGAGGTAATATATTTATTGAACCTACTGATGAAGAGTCTACAGGCTGAATATTTTTGAAGCTGAAGCAGACAACTTATTATTTAAAACAAGGTTGTTCTCAGTTGGTGCACCATGACAACAGCAACCAATTCATTTGTTAGTGTATCATGTCAAATTATCTTAAAAATCTACTTCAGCAAAATATTTTATCGATATGCAATTTGAACATTTACCAAATGCCTTTTATGAGCCAGGAACTCTGCTAAGGGGTGGGATAGAGAACCTCCAGAAATTGCATTTTAGTGGGAGAAGAAGACAGTCAATCCCCTTATAATCCTCGTTGGGATCTAGACAAAGAAACCTAATAAAGAATTTAATTATAAATTTACTACTTACATTCAGATAGGCTAATGGATTTGTTGGCTGTCAAAACAAAGGATGATAAGTGATTCAGAGCAGAATCAAAACCTAATACTTGCCAGCTTAGGTCTTTCTTGGGATCCAGGTTCACATGCCTCCAGTTTCTATGAATTGTTAAGAAAGTTTGAAATTTACCTTGCTTGTAGTGCAAATTTATTCAGTGCATTTAAGCCAAAATTTGATATTTATGTCATACTTTCTATAATAACAAACACTTTAATAATTGTAGCCTTGTGTTGTATACCAAGAGATGCAATAATACTGACAAACCTATGAATCTTGCAATAATCTCTTAACCTGAATTAACTCTCAATTCACTTTCCAGTGATAAATTGTGATTTACACAATGTTCTCTTTCTAATCTGAACCTTTTCCTGAGGATCTTCCAGGGCAGTAGCCCTGGCATGTGTAGATATAAGCCCGTTGGGAGTCAGTCTCCCTATCCTGCACTGAAGAGTCAAGCTATCATTTCTCAATGTTCTTCCCTGTTTTTCCTGAACTATAGAAGCAGGACCTCTGGCTGAACGCAAGCCTCACTCCGAGCTAGATAAACCAGGAAGAAGGTTACTTCTGCTTAGGTGCTCCTGATTTCTCCTTGCTTAACTAGTATAGGGAGTCTATACAGGTCAATTGTTAAGCATGTCTCAGATATCAGACTGTGCTATATGCAGGGAGATCTATAGGTGCATGTGTTATTTTCCAGAAACAGATAGTCCCCAAATCGCAGTGAGCCTGGTTTCAGTTTTAGACCTGTGTTTCTGTATCTGGCAGCAGAAATACTTTTCCCATTGACTGAGATAAGTTTATGATTAATCTCTTTTTTAACGTATATGCCAGGGAAAGTAAGCAACCAACCAAAAGATGGAAACAAGTCCTCAGAGAAAGTTATATTTTCAGATCAGTATTTATTTATGTAAATAGAGAATGGTAAATGTTTCTGTTTATCAGTCATCTCTGAAGTAGCAGCAGAAGAGGGCTCTTTGATCTAGAAGAGGGATTCTACAAAAGCCATGATCTCTAGGTTAGTGGCTCTCACCTGTAATTGCAGCTACTCAGGAGGCTGAGGCAGGAGGACTGCTTGAGGCCAGGAGTTCAAGACCGGCCTGAGCAACACAGATGAGATGCCATCTTATAAAAAGGTTGTAAAACATTAGCTGGGCATGGTGGTACATACACACTTATAGTGCCAGCTACTCAGGAGACTGAGGCAGAAGGATCACTTGCACTCAAGGAAGTCAAGGCTGTAGTGAGCTATGAATTTGGCACTGCACTCCAGCCTGAGCAATAGATCAAGGCCCTATCTCATAAATAAATAATAAAAAAAAATTTAAAACCCAGGCTTTCTATCTATTCTCCAGGTAAGAACCAGAGTAATTTCTGGTAAAAATGTAACAGATTATTTTATTCTTTCTTGGAAAACTCTGAGCCTTCTCATTTCACTCAGGCCCTGCATGACTTTGGCCCCTATCACATCTTTGACCCTAACCACATTATCCTTATCACTGCTACTTCCTTCACCTGAAGAGCTCTTCCTATACACGTCCATGTGGCTCAGTCCATCACTTTCTTTCAGTGTTTATTCAAATGCTACCAATTTCATTTTCCTGCTTCATTTTTTCAACAGCACTTATTACAGTTTAACACAGCACCGATTTATTTGTCATCTGTCTCCCAACTAGAACAGAAGCTCCCCAAGGGCATATATTTTTGCCTCCTTTGTTCACAGATACAGTCAAGCACATTGTAAATATTAAATTATGTGTTCAATGAATGACTATATAATTTACTTTATTGCAAAACAATTCATTTCTCTCTAGCACTCAGTGTAAAGCTGCCACCATTACCTCCTCTGTCTTTATTAGTATGAGTTTTCATTCTCCTGGCTTCAACTTGGGTGCTGTCCCTCTAGGTGACGCACCTGTGTTCCTGGAATGAGTTTAATCCCTGAGCAGGAACAGAAGCAAGGAAACTAGTTAGGAGACTGCTGCAATAATCCATGGGAGAGACGATAACTGGCTTACACCATGTGCTCTTACATGGATAAATGCGATGAGAACTGCTTCTAATTGATTCTATTTCTCATTAAGTTAAGCCGTAGTGTTCTCAACTGAGAATGGAAATTAGGGAGAAGGTGGCTAGAGGTTTGGAAAGAGGGAGTTTGGTTTTATGACCTTTTATAGTCATCTAAGAATGTGGAGAATTCATAAACATATATGTAGTATGCTTTCGGGAGAGCCTCATGTGCCCATTTGAGGTTATGATCTTGAATTTGTTTTTGAAAAATCCAATTAGCATGGCCTTTTATAGGCTGCATGGGTGAAGGCATAGATAGAGTTTAATTTAACATTTGGACTCGCAGATTCCATGAAGTGTGTAAGGGGTGAAGGAGTTGACAGTGCAAGCATTAGAGTGATTCCAGTGACAAGATGAGCCCTTTAAGCCAGGTAGGGAAAAAGAGAGGGCAGAGGAAGAGTGAAAGGGGTTAGAACTAAAGATTTGAGCTCCCAGAGAGTGAAAGCAGGACTGGACTATAGGAAGTCACGGTTGGGGTGATATACTCGTAATTGAGACAACCAAGCGAGTCTCACTTTGCTAACAACCAAGTCAAGGTATGAATATGACTGAGTGTGATGAAGGCGCCGAAAGATTCAGGAGATTTTAAACATTATCTAGATCGATATGAAATCACCAAGAATTATGACGAGAGACAGGTATAGTGACAGTAATCCAAGAGATAAATATTCCAAAAATGAGGAGTTAGGAGTGGAGAGAGGACCTGATAACTGAAGATCAATCAGCACAAGGGAATTCCTTGGGTGCTGGAACTGTTCTGTGTCTTGTTTGTGGTGGTGGTTACAAAAAAAAAAGTGATTTTAGCTGGGCATGTTGTTCTGCTGAATAACTCTTTATAAGGAAGAAAGAGAATGGATATTGCATAGTCAATTTACAGCCCGTTCCATAAACGCCAGTTATATAGCCTGAAAATGGACAATTGCTGTTTTACAAACTGCATCATAAGCCATACTGATGTCTTAAAGTACCTTAACAGGTGTTCCACCAATAAAGGATTCCATGATCCCTGAGGTTCAGGAAATCCTGAGTTAACATAACTTAAACTGGTATACTTATATCAGTACTTCTCACAGTTAACATTTTAATGTGCAGTGTGAATCACCAAAAGAGAGATTTCAGTATGTAGTTCCCAAATTTTATTGACCATTTCACTTTTTTATTCAAGAACAATTATTATAACATTCGTTATATACTAGGTTTCCTCAAAACATAGTTTGGGACAGGCTGTTGAAGATAATATCCATTGTTCTCAAGGGCATGAGGGGTGAAGTGTATATGTCTCTTGGGTGCTGATGAGGATGTAAATTAGTAAAATAGTTGCTCTATTTTAGGATGCAGACATTTCTTTTTCCTTAAGATTTTTTTCTAAGGAAATTATGACCATGTGCAAGGATCTAACTATAAATATGTTCATGGAAGCATGTGGTAAAAAATATCAGAAATAAAATGAATGCATAATAGGTTATTGCTTCCGTTAATTATGGTGAGTCTATACATGTAGTGAGAATCTGCAAAGGTATTTAATGTGTTGTAGTACCAAACTGTGTAATGAATGGGAAATATATTTGTTAATAAACAAAAACAGGTTATTAAAAAGATGCACAGCATAGGGTCTATGTTCGCTTTAAAAATGGGGATGTGTGTATATACGTTTGATGAACCAAAAAGCACAAAAAAATATGTTGAAGAGTGTTATATCTGCATGGTGGTATTATAGATGAATATATTTTTTTCACCTGCCAATTATTTACAAAGTTTCTGTTGCAATCACACAGCATATAACATTTAAGGAATGGTTAAATTATTTGTGTATATGTATGTGTGTGCAGAATTTTTACTGATATTTTCCCCTGAATACAATGCTCAAAATTATTGCTTTAATTGTACTGCAAATATTAAGTTAATATTTTGGAGACTAATCAAAGGCTGGTAATCTTCTTTCTGTATTATTTATATATAAAATATGATGTATTACAAAAACGTTTAGTCATAACTTGAAATCACCTCAAACTACTTTCAAAATTGTTCCAATATAATGTAGTAATGCTATTAATTTTTATTTTTAATCACTTGAATCAAGGACTTACAGAGAACTGCCAGAATTACACTGTAAAAAAAAAAATGGAGTATCTCCAGGTTATTTTAGCTATTAATAATTTTGAAATATTTTATGCCAGAACATAGCCATTTCCTTGTTGAGAGCCTCTGCTGAGCGTTTGTCATTAGCAGTGAAGCAGTGCTCAAACATTCAATCACAAACATTCTTCCAACCACATATACTTTTCTTCTTTTAATAAGGAATCTAAATATTCCAATGATTTTTGCAAGAAAATGTGACTTTTTTAGCTAAGATCTGAATCATATTTTAATACCAAAAAAAAAAACCAATTATGTGAAGATTTGTTGAGCTATAATTTCAACAGGAGTTTCACATGGCTCTGAAAACTCCCTCACCACACTTCCTGCCAAAGATAAATTTTAAAGCTGCCTTAGGACCCATACATGCACCCAAATGTTGGACATATAGTTAGCAAAGACCGTGCCAGCGTTTTTTATCAAGCACAGTTTACCTGAAATAGACATTTCCATTTTGAGAGAAATGTATAATTGAGAAACTTAAGGAACTTCATACTTTTCTATTTCTGGTCTTGGGATAACTAAATCCTATACATGAATATAATATCCATAGGCACAATTGTCTAAACTCTCTTAAAATTAAAGAACTAAATATAACTTTTACACTATTATTTCCAAGAGAGAATTTTAGAGTTGAAGTAGCTAAATCTCAGATAGCGTCAGTAACTGTTCAAGGTAGGCAGCAGCTTTTATTGACACATGTGGTAGAGAAATCTTGATTGATAGTCTTGTAATTTTTACTTATTTTTACTGTAGGAGCTAAATATAGAATTATTATTGCAATCATACTTATTGCAAAGAAATTTTGTAGCTAAACACTTGGAATGTGAACAGTGTGCCTGCCTTGGATTTAATTTTATGTGTTCCCTATGTCACTGTATCTCTGTTACAGCAAAAGAACAAGAACAAAGAATACAACTTTGACCTCCATTGAAAAATACTATGAATAGGAATACAACACATATTTTGTACCAAAAATGTTATTGTCTTTAGATCATCTTAATATTTGAGCCTAATTCACATAAATTATTCTAGACAAAGCATGAAGATTTTCTAATAGTCTTCATTTGCAAAATTGTGTGTGCTGCAGACTTGTATTTCTTAAAATGTGATTCACTTATTCTGATATTTATAAAGTAGCTAAGTGAGAAAACACAGGCATTGCTTCCAGTTTCAAGTCCTCTAATGTATTTCCACACAGTCACCTAAATGATCTTTCTACAATGCAGGTCTAATTGTGTCACTCTTATATTTTTAAAAAGTTCAAGGGTTGTGTTATTGCCCTTGGAATAAAATCCACAATCTCTTTAATATCTAAACTAAACTTTAATATCAGCTAAACTGCTGGACACATCTTTATCTTCCTTCACTCCTTCACTTCAATCTAGCAGTACTGTTGACCCTTAAACAACATGATTTTCATAGCGCAGTTCCATTTATATGTGAATTTTTTCAATAACTATATTGCAATATACTTTGGAGACTTGCAACAATTTGAAAAAACTGAATTGCATAGCTTAGAAATATTGAGAAAAATTTTTTAAAGTATGTCATGAATGAAAAGGTATGTAGATATTAGTCTATTTTATCATTTACTACCATAAAATATACACCAATATTATAAAAAGTTAACATTTATCAAAACTTACATAAACACCTATAGGCCATACATAGTGCCATTTGCAGTTGAGAGAAGTGTAAACAAACCCTAAAGATACAGTACTAAATCATAGCCACATGAAATTAACTGTAGTACATACTGTACTACTGTAAGCACCTCAGCCACCTCCTCTTGCTGTTGCAGTGAGCTTAAGTGGTGCGAGTATTCGCTGGACATGCCTTGAGAAGCAAATCATTTTGACATCAGCCAGTACTCTCTCCAGTATATTGCGGATCGTGGTTAAAAAGTGATCCCTCATGGTTCTCTTGCACTTTCATCACATTTACAGAAATATCGTTATGCCTGAGTAACACCATGGGACCCATACAAAGTGCCACTAGTGATGCTGGGAGTGCTCCCAAGAAGTAAAGTCATGACATTACAAAAAAATGTTGAATTGCTTTGCTATGTATTGTAGATTGAGGTCTGCAGCTTAGGTTGCCACCATTTCAAGATAAATGAATCTGGTGTAAGGACCATTGTAAATAAAGAAATGAATCTGTGAGGCCATAGCCACAACTACACCATCAGTCGCAAAAATCTTGCACTTTTTGTGAAATACCTTTCTGTCTCATATTGAAAATGCAGCTTTTACATGGGTTCAGGACTGCTGTAAGAAAGACATACAGATTCTAATATGACTGATAAAAAAGCAAAATTAGTTGACAAAGAAAAGCAAAAGGCAGGTGAAGGATGTAAACCTAGAGATATTCATGCTGGCAAAGTGTGGTTTAATACTTTCAGAAAAAGGCTTTAAAAATGTCAAGATAACAGGAGAAGCAATTTCTGCTGACCATGAAGCAGCAGAGGGGTTTCCAGATGCCATTAAGAAAATCCCTGAGAAGAAAGGATACCTGCATGAACGGGTTTTTAATGTAGACTAAAGTGCCCTATTCTGGAAAAAAAAAAAAAAAAGGCAAAAAGGACTTTTATCAGTAAAGAGAAGTGAGCACAGGATTTGAGGCAGGAAAGGATAGGTTAACTCTACTGTTTTGTGCAGATGCAGTCAAGGTAATGACCAGGACTGCTCTTAGCTATGAATCTGCTAACCCCAACATTTGAAGGAAAAAGATAAACCCCAGCTGCCAGTCTTTTAGCTGTGCAAGAAGACCTGAGCAATGAGAACCTTTTTCTGGATTAGTTCCATAGATGCTTTGCCCCTCAAGTCAGGAAGTATCTTGCCCATAAAGGACTACCTTTTAAAATTCTTTGGATATTGGAAAATGCCCCATGAGTTCAACATTGAAAAGGCTGAAGTGGTCTACTTGCCCCCAATAGGTCTAATTCAGCCCTGAGATCTCGAATATGAGGATCTTTAAAGCTCTTTACACAACAGTATTCTATGGAAAGGACTCTCAATACTACAGAAGAGAACCTCCATTGAGTGCACCATAAAAATCTGAGAATTGCCATACTGAAGATGCCATCATTGTTATGGAAAAAGCCATAAAAACCATCAGGCCCATGGCAATAAATTCCTGCTGGAGAAAACTCCGTCTAGATGTTGTGCGTGATTTTACGAGATTTACGACAGAGCCAATCAAGAAAATCATGTAAAAAACTGTGAATGTGGTTAGAAAAAAAAAAAAAAAAAAGTGGCAGAGGGCTGGGGATGTAAAAGGGTTTCAAGATACAGATCTTGAAGAAATTCAAGAGCTCATGGACACCACACCAGAGGAATTAAACCTGACGAAGATAACTGCTTCCAAACTAGGAATGCTGGGCAGTGAAGACGACGACAGAAGCAGCAGCGCCAGAAAACAAACTGACATTAGACAATCTGGCAGAAGCCTTCTGATTATTGAAGATTGCTTTTAACTTATTTTACGACATGGACCCTTCTATGACATGAGCAACGAAACTAATCCAAATGGTAGGAGAAGGATTGGAACCATATAAAAACGCTTTGAGAGAAATGCAAGAGCAAAAATGTCAAGCAGAAATTACAATGCATTTCCACATTATACCAAGTGTACCTGCCTCTTCTGCCTTCTCTCTTACCTGCTTGACCTTTCCCACCACCACCACCCCTGAAACAGCAAGACCAACCCCTCCTCTTCCTCCTCCTCTTCAGATTACTCAAAGTTAGGAGGATCCAGATGGATCCTTTATGATGATCTACTTCCACTTACTGAAAAGTAAATCCATTTTCTCTTCCTTATGATTTTCTTAATGCTTTTCTTTTAGCTTACTTTACTGTAAGATTACAGTCTATAATACATATAACATACAAAACATGTGTTCATCTGTTTATTTTTAGTAAGTTTCCAGTCAACAGTAGGCTATTAGTCATGAAGTTTTAGGGAAGTCAAAATTATCCATGGATTTATACATGGGGGGTCATTACCCCAACCCCTGTATTAAGGGTCAGCTGCACTGCATTTCTGGAAGGCCTATCAGCTATTGTCCCAGAGCAGTCTCTGCTGATCATCACTACGCCAGGACACAATTGTGTTCTGTTTACTCCTTGCCTCTGACACTAGACTCCAGGTTCCTTATTGGGAGAAACCATGTGGCATTTGCCTTTATATATCCAGGGCTTTGCATATTGTTTCAAAGTAACTGGAACTCAAAAAGTGTATACTGAAATATGCATATTTTAAAAAGTAAACTGTGACTACAAAAATATATTAGAGTTTCTTCTTTTTTTGTCAAACAGATTTGTATCAGGAATCTAGAAATTCCAAACCTTGTGGCATGTTAAGCCATGTCCATACATCTAACTACGTTTAACCAAATAACTAATAATTAGACAACATGCTAATCAATAGTTCTCATTTCCAAATTTATTATAGACAGGAATTTTCATCTGTGGTTCTTGCTAAAGCACAAATCTCCCCAACTCCATCCTAAAATTATGATGCAGTGTTTGTGGTAGAGCAGTCACTGAAAAAAACAAAAAGCCGAGAAAGATCTTATGCTCTCTGTGATGGCCTACACTCCTGCAATTAAAATATCTCCCCTACAAGCATGTAGATGTTAGAAAAAGGAAATTCTCTGTTGTTTTATGCACTAAAAGCCATTTCTTCAATCCACACTCCTTACTGCAATTAAAATGTTGTTTGCCAACATGTTGAAAAAAATTTTTTTTTTCAGTATTGATTTATTGCTTCTGTACCTCATTCATCCTATTGCTTATCAATCTCCTTACTTCAGTCAAGGCAATCAAACTAATCTGTGCTTATAAAGAGAACCACTGTTAGGTAATCACAGTCACACTATATAAGCAAGCATGTACTCCTTGTATTTGGATATAATCTTCCCATTTATTTCAGATGTACAGAAAGGATAATGTATAGAAGACGCTGAAGAAAAATATATTATTCAACTTCTTTTTCTCTCTTTTTATTTCTGTGATTTCAAATTATTCAGACTGTTCAGGTTATTAAACAGTGAATCCAGCTGACTTAAAAATATAGAAATATGCCACGCAGACTCTTGTAGAAAGCTCTTTAAGAGCTTCTATTATCTGCTGAAGTACTAATGCACTCCCTTAATTGTGCCTGCTGGGTGATCAGGCACAACTGGCAGAGGCATTCAGGCTGGCACAGAAATGCAAGGCTGCGAAAAGGACATTTGCTCAGCAAGAAAGGTTGCAGAAGCCCTTTGACTAATGAGACAAAGCAAGTCAAGTAATAATAGAAGGGCTTTTTGAACATTTTCAGTAATTTGGTTATAACTAACTCTAGAGTGCATTAGCAGACGATTCTTAATCAGACCCTACTTTTCCATTAGAGAGACTAATTACTGTGTGTCTTTTATTGGCAGATTTATTTTTCCTTCATAAAAATGCCTAGCAAATGTAAATTTGTTTGAATTTCCCTTTGTCCGTATCTGTTTCCTGAGAAGGCCTGATGCTGTCACATGAGAGACTGCACACACAGAGGGCACTGTTTCCTAAATAATCCTCTTTCTGCTGGCAACCTATTAAGCCAAACCCACATTAACATTAGATCAACTCCCATCCCTCAAATGTAGTGTCTGTTATAAAGTCTTGTTTTTTCAAGTCTGGCTGAATTTCGCTATCTTAATTCCATTTCTTTTAGAAAAATTACTTTCAATTTGAGTGATTGATTTTCCTCTTGCTGAATATATATGTTGCTAGGCCAGTGATCTGCTTAAGAAGACATCTAAATTATGAGGCTGCTCAGGGGGATGGTGGGGGCAGTGTTTGTCTCATGCCTGGGTGACTAAGATCACAGTTAATCCAATACCTTCTTGGAGGGTGGGGGGAATACATTCCTCTTAAGAGGCAGAGTAACTCCTGCCTTGCCAGGATGACCTTGAGGATATCGCTTGCAGAAAAAAAATAATTTAGGAAGCTGCTCCAGCTTTCTAATCAGTTAGTTTTACTTGTTTTTCTCAACAAAGCAGTATCAATGGGTTCCCAATTGTATGTGCATCATTCATTAATAGTAACTTTTACATCTAGAACCAGTCAACATGAAAACGAAGAGCTAGCCACAGGTATAATTGCATGTTAATCAAAACTATGCAATGAAACTGGGAAAAATAGTATCCACCTCACTTCCCTATTCTCCTCTTTAAAAAAAAAAAACAAAAAACTTTTTACTAATGATAAATTTGCAAAGTTTTAGGAAAACAATAAAGTGTGTTCCCCATACCCTATCATATTCTGTGTCTGTGTTTGCTACTTCAGTGTTTTTATTATGTTTTTTGCATTCCTGATATTGCCACCAGTGTTTTTGTAATTTAGCAGTCAAATATTTCATTTCAGGCCCTCGATTGCCACTTTCTGATTGGCAGTATACTGCTGAACAATGTTTTACGCTGAAGATAAGGTTAATAAATAAGTTAGCAAATCTAAATTATTGACTCACTGTAATAATTATGTTTCAATGAGCACCTGCTGTATGTCAGCCTCTAACTACATCTTTAACTCCTGGAATACAGCTAGACAGCTCTATCGTTTCAATGTCCTCACTTGAATATCACATAAATCATGTAATTCAACCTCTTTCAGTTGGGTGTGTATGGAGGAAAAGGCGTATCCATTAATATCTGCATTTTTACTCATTTTGTTATTTAGTAAATAGTTTTTGAGTATCTGAGTTAAATATTAGGGATCCAGTGATAACAAAATAGACAAAGTGCTTGCCCTTATTGTAATTTACATTATATAAGGAGCCAAATGCACAAAAGAATTTAAACAGGATAAAGTCACTTAAAATACCACCAAACAACATAAATTAAAAAATAGCACAAAAGAAAAGCCTGGATTTCATGAGAAGCCAAGAATAAAACGAAAAAATAATTTCATTTCAATCTGTATTATTTTTAGAGTTTCTAGGGAGAATCAAATAAAACTATATGTCATATACTTTGTATAATACCTAGTATTTAACAGTGTTTATACTAGATGTTAACATGATATTGATTATATTGTTTTAGCTATGAAGATTATTATGACTGTATGTGGTGCCACAGTTAGCTCTGGTCTTTCAAATAGTCAATGCAAAGAGATAAATTTAGTAACTCAAAGTTTTTAATTGCTATCATATAGTAAAAACAGTAACTAGTCTTAAAAAGCAAAAAAAAAAAAAATACTCTTGAACGTAAGACTACACTAAAATTCCTCCCACTATTTAAAGGAAAGAAGACAGTGGTTGATTGACATTATCTTTATCTTAGAATCTATAATGAGTTGATGTTTTTTGTAACATCAACTGAAAAATACTGAAAGACACCAAGTGACTATAGTCATGTGGGAGGATGTACAAATGTGGGTTTGTTATGAAGCTCCCTACATTGTTTAACAGGTAGATATGATAATATTTTGTAGTACACAGACTACCTGCCCTTTAAGAAAAATCTCTCAAAAAAATTTCTGGCTCGGAAGTTAATAAAAATACAAGAGCTCAAAATGGTCATGAATAAAAATTCCTGAATTACAGTTCTTTGTTGCCAGCTAAGTAGAGGTTCACAGGATGTCATACATCATTTATTCAGGGACACAATCAATCTTCCCTTTGAAAGGAGTGTTATCCAAAAGTTCCCATGACAAAAGAAAAAACTTTGAATGTGTCTGCGATGAGAAGGCCAAAAGACTCCTGAAAATATCATTTTAAATCCACAACTAATAAATAGTTAAGTCTGGATTTCAACCCAGGCCTGTGTAATACCCAAGCTTATTTATCTACTATACTCATATACAGAATTCGCTCTTAGGATAGCAAATGACACAGTAGTTTTTACTTTGTTCAATGGTTTTTACTTTTTAAAATATATTTTTCTTCCGAGTATAATTTTAACCACCTAAAACTTTTCCACAGTAGTATGAATAATTTAGAGATAAAATTGTAGTAATATTGAGAAAGTGTTGAAGCATATATTTATATATCATTCATGTATACAATATATCTTATACCTTTTTCATCATATTTCTTTATTTGAAGATTACATGCATGTATTTATATCTAAGGAAAAGACAAAATTGGTAGTGAATGAAAGTACTTTTTGATAATACATCACTAGTCCCTGTTTTTGAAAACAAAAAACAAGGGAGGGCTTTTCTATATTTATATAGAAAGTAGCAATATTTTTAATTATGTATTAAATTTTATTGAAGGCCAGTCTAATGGAGAATTTTATGTAGCAACTTGCTTGGACCACTGTGTCCAGCGATTTGGTAAAACATGATCCTGGATGTTTCTGTGAAGGTGTTTTTGGATGAGATCAACATTTAAGCCAGTGGATTTGAGTAAAACAGATGACCTTCTAAAACATAAGTGGGACTCATCCAATCAGTTGGGGAGGCCTTAATGGAACAAAGACTGATCGCCCCGAAGTAAGATGAATTCTGCTAACATACCATGTTTGGACTCAAAGTGCAATGCTTCCTTGGTTCTCCAGCCAGTTTGCCTACTCTGCAGATTTTAGATGTACCAAGACTCAATTGCATGAGCCAATTCCTTAAAATAAATCTCTCTTGTTTTATAGATACATACATGTGTCATGTTGGTTCTGTTTATCTGGAAAACCCCAACTAATACAATCACAAAAATAATTTGCAGATGAGTCCAAGTTTATCAGAGTTTCTAGAACCAAGAAATATAAACACATAATGTATAATGCCTTGGAGAATTTGGTGAGTTGATGGTATGAATATAAACTAATTATAAATTAAAAAGGATAATTCATTACCTAAAGATAAAAATTAAGCATTATATACCAATTAATATCAAGATCAGTGGGTCTAGAGTGGTCTACCAGGAGAGAAGAGGTCATGAATAGACTACTATTTATACTATCAGGTTTGACCAATAGAAAAAAAGTAAGTAGGTAATATTTAAACTACATTGAGCATGAAATGGTTAATACTGAGTTGAGAAAAATAAGAAATGATGAAGAATGAGATGAAACTATTCCCATAGAAAAATGTTATTAGATAAAAATCTCAAAAGGAAACTAGTCACATTTTTGTACTCTAGGGGTTTCTATTAACCATGGGTCTTAAAACATGCAAAAACATTTTCCCCAAAGATTAAATTTGGTTCCATGATTGAGTGCCTGGTGTGTTGCACCTGCAGTAGTGAGTGCACAGTGCCATCCTATGCAACAGGAATCACATCTCCATTTCACAGAATGGGTAACAGGTTTAAAAAAGCCAAGCAACTTGCTCATGGCTACATAGCTAGAAAGTACTGTAGAGAACAATGAAATTCAAACCTGACCAGCTTCAAATCACTCCTCCCAACATGCTACAATAAAAAAGTATACAAGTTATCAAATAAGATGTTTTGGATTCTCAGCCTTGAGTAATGCTTAAATAGGTGAACAACCGTTGTCTGTCCTGTTTTAAATTAGGTCTTTCTGATAAGAGCATAGGAAACAGCTAATTTCTTGAGACCTGTTTCAAGTTTACTAGAGTCTAATTTTTCCTGCAACAGTTTTAGTGATTTATTACAACTAACCTCAAGATACTGCAAAATGAATACTTTCTTCTTTTTGGATAAATGTGCTCAGGATATTTAAATTGACAACCAAAAGTTATCAAAATTATGCTATGAAAAAGTAATTTTAATTTATGAAAACAATTTTTGTATATAACGAGAATCTTCATACCACACAGAGTGCATATTTTATATTTTGCCAACATGTTCCATCTATAATCATGAAATTACATTTTAAATCTCAGTTTTCTAAGAAACACTTCTATTTTGAAAATAGAACTGCCTTTGTTCTCATCATGGACATAATTTTCACTAACATCCACATAATAATAAACAAATGTGGGTTTCAATATCATAAACTGAAATAATTACTGCTGTCACAAAGATAATTGTAAAGGGGTTTATTCCACCTGTCATTAAGCATCAACACAGGTCCAAACATTTGTATGAAGTCAGACGTGAATATTATATACATAAAAAAAGACATGTCTATTTTATATATAACTATAGGTGCCAATACCTGCACATATAACTCATCTTATAAAGGCAAATTTTTAATATTTTTATTTTTAGAAAATATTTTTTGGCCAGGTGCGGTGGCTCACACCTGTAATCCCAGCACTTTGGGAGGCCAAGGTGGGCAGATCCTGAGTTCAGGAGATCGAGACCATTCTGGCCAACATGGTGAAACCCCGTCTCTACTAAAAATACAAAACATTAGCTAAGTGTGGTGGCACGCACCTGTAGTTCCTGCTACTCAGGAGACTGAGGCAGGGGAATCGCTTGAACCCAGGCAGTGGAAGATGTCGTGAGCTGAGATTGTGCCACTGCACTACAGCCTGGTGACAGAGCAAGACTCCATCTCAAAAAAAAAAAAAAAAAATATATATATATATATATATATATATATATATATTCTCTCTGTCTCTCTCTCTCACACACACACACACAGACACACACACACATTTTAAAATACAATTTGTCCTCTCAACTATCTCAATGTTTTGTTTTACATTAAATTAACACATTTATTAGTCTTCACTGGGTAACAGCAAGTAGAGACGAATACCATAGAAATAGCTTTTTTGTAATGTCTCATTGCTATGGGAGGGCAGGATTTGGTGAGATACTAAAATATCTAAAAAACAGAGTAAGTTGCTTTGCAGAGTCAGGGTAACAGCAGATGTCAACATCAGTTTTTGTGTAATTCTGTTTTTCCTGGAGTATGATCAAATAACCTAACATATATAAAGGTGGAGAAAGTGGCAAGGAATGGATTTCTTTAGAATTTCTGTATGACAAAAGCTTGGATGTCATTTTCCTATATACCAAATAAAAACTGAGACACTGATTTAGAAGAAACGTAATGTATCCACTTTTGAGCACTTACAATCAGAAACTCTTATGGGACTACCAGATAAAGTTTAGTCGAGAGTTTGGAGTTAAATTATGTATTAGGCTGAATCCTATGAAATTGCTGATATTTGACCATGTGATCTATAAAGATGATAATTTGGGGGTTTCGACCCATATGTAGATTTGAGAGAAATCAGCATATGGCGTAGGAAGCATGGGTAAAATGGTGAAAGAAGAACTCAGGAGGGACATTTGCATTTAAGAGGTTTCAGTTTGCATTGCAATGGTTTTGCATAGTGCTCCTGGAATTATTTTTTATTAGTAAATGAACCTGAAGCACACATTTTAGATTTTTTAAATCATTCAATGACCAACAAACCTGAAATTTAATTAACATGATTTATTTAGCAATTAGTGTCCATTCGGTCACAGCAAGTAGAGACAAACACCGTAGAAATAGCTTTTTGGTAATGTCTCATTGCTATGGGAGAGCAGGATTTGGCGAGAGACTAAAACATCTAAACGGGAAAACTTTAGTTTACCACTTGACCAAAGAGGAGGAAAGGTGGCAAGATGTAGTTGGTATTTGTAGCTTTCGAAGTTCAGCCTTCCTTCTTCAGAATCCTCTCCCACTTGCAGTCAAAGAATAAGTACTCTATGTGGAGCTTATGTCTCATCCTGTTCCAGGATGTTTATATAATATAGGGTTGGTCAATTAGACAACTTCCAGAATCTGGCTACAGTGATTGGTTGTAGAAAGTTGTATGATCAAATTTAGGCCACAAGAATTAGGCCCAAGTCTTCAGTTCACATTCTTGGGCAACAAGTATTACCCTGCTAGACTTGAACCTGGGAGGAAGCAGATCCTTAGATGCTGCAGTCTTGATTAATACACAAGAAGCAAGAAGTTGATGAACAGAGGCAAGTGGGAAGTTATTAACTGACTTCCTTCTAGACATAATCACCAGGACCAAGAACTCCATGGGCGGTTTCTGCACTTGGGGATACCACTAGCAGACTTAAGCTATTTATCTTTCACTGGGCACAGTCTTTCAAACTAAAAGCATCTTTAGCCTTTAAAATCAAGAGAAAAGTCATTGTAAAACCTGATGTCCTTTTAGACCATATTTCAAACTGCACCTGTTTAAGAGCTGTAATGGAGATAAATGCAGCTTCTATTGCATTCAGAGATCTCCATCATTTTTCAGAACCTCTTACTGCAAAATTCTATTTCCACATATACATTTCACAAATATATTCAAAACTTACTTAAATTTGAAAATATTTCTCTATAAGAAAATAAATCATTCTTATAGCCTATACTTTCAATCATTCTGCTATCTGAAATGTACCTTTTCTCATATTTTTTTTCCATAAAAATCTCTTCTTTTAAACCCTGCTTAGAAACCAATCATCAGTAAGATCTGGGCGGGGTTTTTAATTGTTCTTTGTTTTTAACATATTCCAATCTCCCCCTCCAAATCCATCCCCTAAATCCTCTGGAAATCATCATTCTACACTCTGCTTCAATGTCAATGAGATTTTGAGTAGCATCTTTCTTAACCCACATCATAAAACATGTTTATATTAATTTGTTTTTTTCCCCAAAAATATTAATTAAATATTAATGTGTCAAATACTGTGTTCATTACTGAGGGTTTTTTTTCTCTTTTTAAGCTAGAATATATCCCTGCTCTAAAGGAACGTTTAGTCTTGGGGGAATGACAAGTACATTAATACACTAACCTCTGAATCCAACACTTAATTACAAGTGAAAAAATCAGAAGAAAACAAGAGATGTGTGAGGGTAAGCAAAAGAGGTAAAGGGTGGTGAAGAGAGATTCTGTTAAGCAGGGAAGAGATAGGTACTGGTCATGAAAATACCTTCATACCCAAGTAAAAGGCTGAATTTTATCCGAAAGAGCAATAGAGAAGCATTAAATGATTTTAAGTCAAAGTATATCAATAACCAGGTTAGCATCCGGATGGAGTATGAATAAAGTCATCTTTCATTTTTATTTGCCTCAGACAGTTCTGGTTCACGTTTGTTGTATTGGTGTAATCACTAATTGCCCTCCTTCAGACTTAGATATGTTCTGGTTTAGATAGTAAATTATGTGTTCACCCTAAGAGTGGTCCAAGATTAAGCTAAAGGGGGCAAGAGAAGCTAGTTAGTACCAGGGAGATAAGGGAAAAAAGGGGGAACATTTTATTCTACCTCAGCCAATTACCTGTGCCTTGATTTAGCACGTATGGCATTTTATTTTGTGTTAGGATTCATTATTTACATGTTTATTTTCCACATTCAATCTTAAATTCCTTGAGGGCAAGGACTACAACGTCAGGGCCTTCACGTCCTCAGAGATTAGCGCTATGCCTTAAACTGCTCACTGAATGAGTACATATTGACTTACAGTAATACAGTTTTACTGGTACATTTTTAAAAGAGAAATATGTCATTAAAGCCTTTGTATGATTCTCTATTTTTCATGGGAAACGCAACTGTAGCCACATAAGTTAATGATATGCAGCAATGCATAATGTTAATCCTTTCTCTCTTGTTCTGTTGAATGACTTCTTTATATTAGACCATCAATGAGGTCCCCATTAATTAGAAATAACTCAGAGTTATCAAGTGAAGGGGCACCTATAATCAATTAGTGGCAGGAGGGCGACTGGACCTGCTAATAGAGTCTCAAGAAAGAGTGTTTGAATAAATAACTAAATTCTCGATCTTTGTGTAGTTGGCACAGATAAGTCTTTGTTGGTTTTTAACTCTCTTTCCAGACTACCTTAGACATTCTGTTTTATAGTTTATAATATTGTATGATAATTACTTGGCCATGTGTCCTTGAGCAGCTCAAGGCAAGGACTATCACTTCTGTATCATTATATCCCTATTGCCTAGAAAAATTCCTGGTACTCAGCCAGGTGTTTAATCCTCTGGAGGTATCGACATTTAAATGATTACCTTTGCAGAAATGGTGCATTCAATGAAATCACAAAATTAACAATTATTCTTTCAAACATTCTCAAAGTAAAAAAGACGATATTTAGGGTAAATTTGTTATTACATATTTAAAAAGGTGAGCATCAAATAAGGTTGTCTACCTGTCTACCATCCACTTCATAAGTGGATCCCCATGTGCTGCCATAATTAACATGCGGTATGAACTTAAAGCGTTCGGTTTAAGCTTTTTTTTCCCCTCAAATTAAATTTCTTTATGGTTTCCTGGGGAATTGCCGTCTAACGTTTATCAGCAAGATACCTATGATTCCATGCACAGAATCCTACATTAAACAGCAAAAGTGCTGCTACAGCCTTCAACATTTTTGCTTCTTTCACTATTGCAATTTTTCTCACTCTGAAATACATAAAATTCAACAATAGACATGCTAGGTTATATTTAATTTGTAATGCTAGCAGCATAATTGCTTGGCAGGTATCCTCGGTGTAAATTATGCTGACACCCGCCCCTTACATTTTATAACCACATTTATTTTCTGCCTGATTTTTCCAAAACTCAATAAAAATTATTTATGTCAAAAACTTCATGACAGATTTACAACCCCCTCGTATTTTGACCTACTTTTCCCCAATAACCCCAAAAGGTCTTGACCTCTATTATCAAAATCTCGATGCAGATGGAAGTTCTGATGAGATTCTAATTAAGTGAAAACCTTTCTGTAATTATACATGTTCACTATTTAATGAGAATCTTTCTATAATTAGAAATTTATTTGGACACTTTAAGATTTCACAGGCTGTTGCTGTGCTGACCTAATTCAAACATTTTTCATTCATGTGGGGGCAAAGTTCTCTTGCCCACAAATGTATCACTGCCAAGGGAAATTTCCCCTTTAATTAAGTGTACTATATTGCTGAATGCTGACTCACAAAAGTTATTTTCACTCTTTTCTCTTCTTTTATACATGGTCAAAAATCAGTGCCCTCTGAGGTCCAAGAATTCAATATTTGTGGTTAAGTGTTTATTAATCTCCAAATACACTTCTAATTATGATTTTTAAAAATAGTCAAATTTTACCTTAGAAAGAACCACAGAAGCCTTTGAATGTGTTGAGAATAATGAGGACAGTCAAAGAGAGAGAAAAACAAGAAGACTGCATAGACAAACATCTTCAGTGGCTAATGATGGGAACTGAGGGTGGGAGACAGGGAGTCTGAGAAATTCAGCTTGCAGTGGAGATCCCTCCAGATCACTAGTTTCTTTTCAGTTCCTCACTGTATTGTGGACACTTCTTGTTAATTCAGTGCTGTTAAATAGCTCGTCCTTGCTCCCTCCTTCTCAGTACCCTAGAGAAATCACACCCTCACCAGAATCACGCATCCACAGGAAACCAAGTTTTACTCACAGGTAGAAAGTCCCATACTGTGAACCAGATAGTAAGAAGGGACAAAACCTGAGACTGGGAAGAAAGCTCCTCGCATGATCCAGACCAACCCACTCAGCAGTGTCTGGGAGTGGCGTTTTCTATACTCTCAGAAACATATATGGCACTTTCGTTTGTTAGCCTGTAATTGTTTAAAGTCAACTCTTTTCCTCCCTGGCTGGGAGGATGTTAAAGCTCTTTTCACTGAGAGAATCGTACATAACATTTCCCATCATTTAGGATAAACTTTAGTGCAACATGTGAGGGAATGACTCTCAGAGGTCCAATAATTTCCTCCAAATCTCAAAGGTGCCCAGTCAATGGAACCAGAAGTCACTGATACTTGGTTCAGTTGTGTTGAGAAATCTGTTTTCTCAATACACGCTGATGAGGGAGCATATCAGCATGAAGCATGAGCTTACCTAACATTGGGCTTGCCTTTTGCACATTCAATCATCATATTAGCATCCCTGGCATAAAACGTAAATCGATGTAAATGTAAATAGTCTGTGTAACTTTCTAGTAAACATAAACATTGGTAACTTTCAGAAAATGTTAAGTGTTAATTTCCAGCAAAATAAGCATTAATGAATAATGTGGTGATATTAATCGAAATCCTTTCAAAATTGTCTACTGAAATTTAAAATAGTTTTACTATTAATGCTATACTTAAAATATTCACGAGAATCAATAAGTAAATGAACTATGCAAAAGCCACCTTTATAAAATTCATAGCATGAAATTAGAAAACTTAGAGATACTTCTGGCAGTGCCTGTTAACTTAAATTGTACTTGTTCATCAGGTATTTTTTGTTTGCTTGTTTCTAGGCATTGGCCTATAGTATTTTGCTTTTGATTTGCTGTGAATCTTTGCAATTTAAGTGTTTAATCTTTTCAATTAGATTCTTAAATAATTTGAGAATGAGGATATGTATTCTTCTTTTACATCTTTCATGGAGTCAAAGACAGACCTATGGGAGTAAAGAGGTCCTTTATGTTAGATGTTAGCAGGGTAATTTTAAACTGTCCTTTTTCAGTGCCTTATTTCACAGAACTCAATAGTGAAAGCAAGTATTTCACATGTTTTTCAATTCATCGGAGATTTGCTAATATTTAGAAGATATGCAGATGTTTTGATTATTCTATATGCAAGGAGACAGCACCCTATATTAGAGCTACAAAAAATTTTCAAACTAAGATACTGTACCTATTATCAATCCTGCAGTATTTAAAGAGACTATTTGAATTCTTTACCTTTCAATTTACTTTCTTCAATTACTATTATTTACTCCAAGAGAAAGTTCAAGTTTATGGATAATATCAATTTATTTATGACAGAATACATCTTTTAAATCTGATAAAAATTACAAGGTTATAAAGTATATTAAGTTCCTCTAACAGATGACTTAACTTCTACACTTTCTGACATTTTCCACAATAACATTTTATTTTAAATGTCAACCATACATAAATTCAATCTCATCACAGACACAGAGGTGTTCAAAAGTTCTCAATTTTAGACAGAGGGTGGGGGGTTGGAAGGAAGCAGGCCAGAGAGAGAGAAAGACAGAATAACTTTAAAAGCCTGTATCTGAAAATGCCTTAAAATGTTCATCCCTTTTTGAAAGTAAAAAAAAAAAAAAAAAAGCCTGCAATGTGGCAATAAATTATGCAATGCATCATAAATTTTGAATTGCCCATTGTAACTGTGGCATCATGTTTCAGAACAATGTCATAGAGAATAAAACTTCTAACATCACTTCTTCCTGTGTTTGCAATACAATTTCTCTATTTTTAAAGAAAAAGGATACCACAAATTCAAATTAAACCAATCTATCAATATTTTAGAGTGAGATGATTCCTAAGATATTCAAATGAACACATTCACCTCTGATTTCATAAGGTTTAGGGGTCCCCAAAATTAATTCCTTTTAAGAGCTATAAGACCTTATATCAAGTTCAGATATGCAACAGAACTGAAACAATTGTATATTATTTTTAATTACTATAATGTTGATGAGGTTTTAGACACAGTTTATAAATGAGCTATTTTTAATTCATTTTAATTTTCTATATTATCTATATAAAATATTGTTTAAGATTCTTTGTCTTAAAAATGTAGATTAAAAAATACAGAACCAACTTAGCTGGCTTATTTCTGAGTGCATGTTTATTTTTAAGATTACTTCTTGTCAATGTGTACAGTTTCTTGTGCTCATTCAAATTCATTACTTTTTACATGAATTGCTAGAATAGATCTCTATTTCTATTCTCTTTTTTCCCTGCTGGGGGCAATGTCCCTCCATTACTATTTAGAAATGACTAGAAAGTACTTATAGAGAAACAGTGTGTTCTTTTAAGCAACAGTCTCAGTCACTAAAGTGAAATGAGGGCAGTATGCCAAATATATGTCCTAATAAAACATTTTAACAATTGCGAATGCATAAAGTTTTATAGCGTATTTCTACAATCTGCATAGTAAATTTTTTAAATGATGCAATAATGAATAGAAATGAATTCTTTTTCCCACCTGCACAATAATTTTGTATAGAAAGTGTTTATTACTACAATCCTTAGAGTGTCCTAAAACTAGCTATACATTTTCTTTTTGATACTTTTATGGTAATTCATAAGTTGAAAAGATATAAGACAAAGCCTCAATCACTGTAAAACTAGATCTATATATTTTCATCTTGGTACTCCTTATACGATGTCATAAGTTGAGATATAAGGCATAAAATGAGTAACAGATTCGAAAGAATAATCTTATTTAGCTACAAAATTATCATAATGTATGTAGTCACATTTTTATTTCAAAAGTTGAAATTAGTACTTTGTCAAATTCAGTTGTATTCATTTAAAATTCATTTTGAAATGCTCATATTCAAGAACAACGTATAGTGATAAAAGTAAAGTCTATTTAAATCTATGGTAAGAAAATTATAAAAAGTGATCACAAAATACATTTCTTATTTGATATATCTAAAGTATTTTAACTTTGTTCACATTTAATTTGGTATACAGAATCACCCATTAAACTCTTATTATAAAAACATTAAATACACACACACACACACACACACACACAATTACAGAGAAAAGTGGTAGAGAGCTATGCCTCACAATTTACAAAACCTCAATTAGCTATAATTCAAAGAAGAAGAATATATCACGTTTGTGATATATTCAGTTATTTTTCGCCTATGATTTCCCCAATGCTTGCAAATGGGGTAGTAGATATATAACGTGTTTTTAAAATATTTTCTGACAAAGAAGTATAAAACTAGTATGAACAAATCATCATTTTCTCATTACATTTTAGTAAGCATGTATTTTGTTTAACAGAATTACAGGGCACTCCAAAGGACAAGAAACTTCTTTCACATATATTCAATATGTGATATCACCACATTAATTTTCTTAGTACTTGGGCAGTTTCTGGTTAGGAGAGGGAGGTGACAATGAAATTGAATCATTCCAGACACGGAAATAAAGAGAATCAAGGTATCTTCTCAGAATCAATCCAGATGTTTGTGCACATACACACACATGCAAACAATGACTAGGTCAAAATATGAAAAAAAAAATAAAGACAGAATGAACAAGAAAGAATAAGGATGGAGACTAAGAAATTAAAAACAACTACTAACAGTAGTAACAGTAACATTCAGCCCTATGTGGGAGCATTTGCGTTATGACCCACAAGAAAAAGCAAAAATCAAATCAGATATCTGTGACAATCTCTGGTTGTTGTATTTATCATCCACTTAATGATGAAGATTATAGTTGCCAGATCTGGCTAGCCTAGATTGTTTCCTCAATAAATTAGATTCTTGGTCAAAGAGCACAAATTTCTCAGCCAAAAGGAGCTATTCAATCACTAGAATATGAGGAACCAGAGTACTACTTCTGGACTTTTAAACAAACTTTTAAGGTCTGAACGCAACAGTATGTGAGGAATACCATCACAACACCTATTGGGGTCCTCTCTAGGGAAATGTTCGTCCCAATGAATGATCTTGAGCCTTTAACACATCGTGACACTATATAGCATTGTGGATATAAAAAT
The DNA here is from genome assembly GCF_009761245.1 of Sapajus apella. Taxonomy (NCBI): domain Eukaryota; kingdom Metazoa; phylum Chordata; class Mammalia; order Primates; family Cebidae; genus Sapajus; species Sapajus apella. Next base: position 14,594,740 of record NW_022436979.1, on the reverse strand, counting down.
GAAGTTATTAAATATTTGCATCATCCAATTAGCTCTTGTTTTCAATACCATGCTGCACAAGGAACCAGCTGATGTCTTTTTTAAAAAAATATTTTTCTCTGAAATTTGACCTCCAGGAAAAAGATGTATTTTTTGTAAGATAGGAACAATCTGGTATGTATGACAGCAGTCTATTAAAACCAGTAATTTTGTTATTCTAGTTTATATAACAATCTCTTATAATCTTTAGAGGGTCCAGTTTGAGTGATGGCCCTGATCTCATTGTGTGGACATCATCAAGGTTTTCAACCTCTAAAACTGAGGTAAAATAAATTTATATTCAAATTGGCAATCAATAGTCACTAAGAATGAGAACTGTGTTTTGTTTCACTTTATTTTATATATGCTTATAAATGGAGGTATTAATAAAGCCTACCAATTGTATACAGATTTATTTAATCCTAGAGATATGGATGAATGGAAGCATGTCTATAACTGACTGCTTCTCTTGTCCTAATCTAATTATTTATTTCCAGTTTATGTAAGAGCTCTTTGGGACACTCCATCAGCAGCTCTATTTCAACATGTTTCACAGAAGCCAAAATGTTCCACTGGAAATACGGAACTCACTGTAACTTACTTACATGATCATCTTTCTAAATGCTAGGGCTGAAAGTCAGAGTTACCTTTTAGCTTTTTCCTTAACAGACCATGAGATATGAGAGACAGACAGAACTAGGTTCTATAACTACAGGCAATTTCTTTCACATCTCTCAGCCTTTATTTGTTTCCCTATAAAATGGGGATAATGACACAGCACTTACAGTACTTCTGTGGAGTAAAAAATGAGATGATGTCTGCACAAAGCTGAACAGGGTGCTGGCTGAAAAGGGAGGCTCAATAAATACTCAAAGAAATTAGGAGTACATTATAATCTTGATATCACTGGGAAGCCACGTGTGCCACAGTTATGCCAGGAAGATAGATGGCATTTTTCTTTATCAAAAAAAGGAGCTGTGAAATTTTCGTGGAATGGTGCCTTGAGAATAACATGCAGGAGAACTGTGAACATTACGAGCGTTATTATGTCAGGTATCATTCTCTGCAGATGCTGCAAACATTGGGTGAATATTTATCTCTACATACAACGGGACAAGATTCACTGCTGAAAGCAGGAAAAATTGAATGAAGAGTGTCACCATTTTTAAAGCATGAAGTCTTCAAATAGAAATGATTTTGAATTTGGCATATGTCACGGTGGTTCCAACCTTGTAACCGCAAACTGTTTTAGCTATATCAAAGCAGTCTCACAACATGTTAGAGCTGAACGGAATCTCAGATGTCATCTGATTTTTTTTCTTTCACAGTTGAGGTTAATGAATTAGAATAGTAAGGCTGAATCTGTAGTCACCCTATTGTTAAGGCCAGTACCTAAGCTGAGGCTTGCTCTGCTCTCTCCTGAGTCAATGGTCTTTCCTTTCATTCTTTCACTCAGTCTCCTAAACCTGACATTGAATCTCAATAACCCCATTTCTTACATCTCTCCCTATTAAACTTTATTCTAGGAGCCACTGGTATTTTTTTTTACTCTAAATACAATGTAATAATGTATCTTTAAAGTCCAGGATAACAAACATGGAGGCCTAACGAGAAACATGTTCAAGTAATAACTTCCACATATTCGTGGTCAGATATTTTTATCTATTAAAAATGTTACTCTTTAAAACATTTAGGTCTACTAAGTGTTGATTATATATTTTAAAACTGATTTAATTTCCATGAAACATATATTATACATGTAAGATTTTGAATTGACTAGCGATCTTAGAAAATAGTACATTTTTGCATGAGGTATAGGTTAATTTGATAATAAATTAACACATTTCTGTTCATAGCATCTCCCTGTATTAAGTAGCTACTAAAATTGTAATGACATTACAAACTGTGTATATGAGAATTTTTCCTTCCATACAGAAAGTATTAACTGAATATGGTATTAACTGAATGTAAAATTGATCAAAGTGATCTTTAGTGGGAAAACAACCATGAGAACTAGAAAAGATAGATTACTATAAATATCATTCACAATTTCTTTCAGTTCTTATATATTTATTGCTCATTTACTCAAATACATGCTAACAACTTTAAATCTTCTATACCTTGTTAACTTTATAATCCATGGTTCTTGCCATTCAGACAAATATTTTGATTTTTAGAAAATAGAAACACCTCCATATAGCTTCTCTAGGAACACTGTACTATCAACTGAGCTGTCAGATATTTTGAAGTTTAGTAAACTTTCATGACATAGAGCCAGATACTCTAATTTTCCACATGAGAAAGCTGAGACCCAGAGGTCTAGGTTAATTTGTGGCAGAGTTAGAACTACTATTTAGGACTACTGGCTCAATATTCTTTAAGGATACCATGATGACTGTATGTATAGTTTTTGATCTCTACATCTATTTCTCAAAAGGTTTTATTCAGTATTTAGTTTATTTATTTTTGTTCAACTCTCTATCACTTATATGGAAAAACCTTTGGTAAGGGAAGAAAAACAAAGCTATTAAGACAAGCAAATAAACTAAAATCTAACTATAGTAACCACAACAAAATCCTCTATTATGACAAATTTGAAAGGAAGAACTCAGAATAATGTTATTTAATTGGTAAACCATTAACAGTTTTTTCTGTATACCTCTATAATTTTGTTTGATCATCTCCCCTTGGAAGGTTTTCTCTCCAGGACTTCGTCTATTTCTACCCATCCTTTGAGACCAAGGTCAACTAGTACCTTCTCAATTAAGCTTGCCTTGATTTTGTAGTAATAAATTATTCCTAAAGTTTTCCAGCACATTTTTTAACCCCTCATACACTGGTACCTGTATGTGGCTACCACATACTACATGGCATTCTAATTAAATATGACTTTTTCCCCTTTCACCTCAATTTTGTACTCATTTGAGGGCAAGGATTACATCAGGTATATCCCCTCTCTCAATCACAGCTACCCTAATGTTGTGCATGTTCAATAAAACATTTTCTGAAAGAAAGAGGCAGCTGTCATGTTTAAAGGGGGGGCAATCTAGTAAATTTAAGTAGAGCAGATTTGTCTCAACTATTAACAGTTTATATAAAGTAGTTACAGTAAATTGGTACAACCTTCTAAGGTTTCAAAGTAAGATAAGTGTTCTGAATTATCCATTCGAAATTATAAACCCTTTACATTCCATACTTAAATATACTTTCATTGAAGCTGCTAAAAGATGAAACACATGCCCTTAAAAAGGTGGGAAGGACAAGCAAGATACATTACATGTAACTAACTTAAATGAGAAAGAGTGTGATAATTTTTTCCTAGGCTTTGTGTTTGAGGCAGGAAAAAAAGCAGTGAGAGACTAGCAGTGCGACCAGCCAGGGGTGGCCAGCACCCCTGATAGTAAAGCCCATAATATGAGTACTCTGCACACGCCCCCTTAGGAATCACCTTCACAAGCTGAAACCAGCTGTTGGGAAACACTTGTGTCACCAACTGGAGTCCGCCCTGTCAGCATGTTAATGCTGCAGGAAGCAGCTCTCAACCAATGATGTGTGTGGACTTGGTGGGTGACTATTCCATTGGTTTGGGCTTGTTGAATAACTCTCAGGAGTATATTCTACCGTGTCTCCAGAATGCCCTATCATTCTGAGCTCCAGTTGTGCACAATGGCAGTTTGCTTTATATCACATCCTTGTGATACCTGCTTTTCCTCTCACTTCCTCAATCTTATACTATAAATTCCTGGCATCACGGGTCATGTCCCAATGGACTATTTGCACTCAAATATTTTATTCATTCATTCATTCATTCACAGCATGTTCTTCTAAGAGAAACAAAGACAGTGTATTTTGTTTATGATGCATGTCAGACAAAAATGTTGTGGTTATTTCTATTAAAAATGCTCATTTTGAAAAATCTCACTTTGGTCTTATGAGTCTTTTTTTATATTCACGGCCCATAAAGGCCTTCATGGGCTAACATGTTTCTTATCTAGTTTGGAGTCCAGAGTTGCCTCTTTTCATGACATCTGTAGATGACCCCATAGATACTGTTACTCACATGGCCTTCCCATTATAGGTACTGGCAATTATGCAGCCTGACAAACCATAGTTCAGGCTCAAACCAGAAATCTGACAAACTGAAATACAATGTATAAAATATAAACAAGAAAAATAAAGCTGGAGGCATCACGCTACCTGACTTCAAATTTTAATAGTTAAAGCTGACTTCAGTTATAAAGCAGTTACTATCTGGATAAGTTCAGGGAGATCCTTATTATAAAATATAAACTATTTAATATCAAAAAAAGTACTAACACACACACACACACACATCAGTTTTGTTCTTTATTAGTTGAAAAGTCAAGAATAAATTTGTTGAAAATTATCTGGGATTCAAAGGAAGGAAAAATATTGGGGTGCTTTACTGTTTAGCCCTGTGAATTGTTAATTACAAAATTTTGTAGCTATAACTGGAAAATTACTTGACTGTTATGTAAGAACATTGACAAAGCAAAGTGATTTTCTCTAGAAATATGACCTGGGCTTTTACAAAACACACCCTTAGGCCAGGATTATCTAATGCCCCATCAGAAGCAAAGAGGCAAATTTACACTTGGGCAAGTAATTTCTATGCTCAGTTTGTAAAGGGAATTCCTGAACATTTTCTTTTTTAAATAGAGGCAGGGGTCTCATTACGTTTCCCAAGCTGGTCTGGAACTTTTGGGCTCAAGTGATCCTCCCAAAGTGCAGGGATTACAGTCATGAGCCACTGTGCCCAGCGTCATTCTGACTTTTCTATACAAAGTCTTTACTTGGTAGGCACTCATCTGTAGTAACTCAGTTTGAGTACCTTTAGAAAATGTTTAGAATTTCCTTTTTGTAGCAAGAAAAGATGGTAAGGAATAATATTATCCTATTTGCATTTCTGTAAAGCAGAATTCTATAGCTTAATGTTTAATCTTTTTGAAAGTAAAATTAAATGTTCATCTGTCAGATTTAATTAAAGTTTCACTAGTAATTGCACTATTTCATTAATTTTTAAATGGAAATATTGGTAGTACTGCTTTAGGAACTTGTTACTGACAATTGATATCATTAACAAAATGCCTAGTTGGATTAGATGATTCATTTGGTTTCATTTTCTAATTTTTTGTTTATTTAAAATGCACCTTACTCATTATATCTGGCAAAAGTCTTTACAAAATGTATGGTTATAGAACCAAGGTTAGTAAATATACATAGGCTGGTAGATCAGAGACCATGACACTGTGTAACTACAATGAAATGTTCGCACATTTTTCTTGCATAATTCTTGGATACTTTAAAAAGCAAAACATTGTTCAAATTGTTTTGATTCTAAAAAACCATTCAACTGCTGGCAATAAGACTCTAGGCAAGTTGTTTTACGGATGGTAATTATACGTAGAAACTATTCATCTGCTTTCATTTTATTTGCCTGTAAGTTAACATGGTTCCAAAATTAAAAGCCTAAGTTCCCAAAAGAATGTGGAAGTGTTAAAATGTGTGTAATTATGCAAGCATTTTAATGCTATTTTCTGCACTTCTATTTTTTTAAATATTTTATTTAAAATTTTTAATTAACATTTTGCTTGCTTAATGCTTTTGTAATGAATCAATTAAAATTATTTAATAGTTAAAAAAAAAAAAAAAAACTACAAGGCTATAGTAATTGAAACATCATGGTACTGGTACCAAAACAGAGATACAGACCAATGGGACAGAATAGAGACCTCAGAGGCAATGCCGCACATCTACAACCATCTGATCTTTGACAAACCTGACAAAAACAAGCAATGGGGAAAGGATTCCCTGTTTAATAAACAGTGTTGGGAAAACTGGCTAGCCATGTCCCGAAAGCAGAAACTAGACCCCTTCCTGAGACCTTATGTTAAAATTAACTCCAGATGGGTTAAAGACTTAAACATAAGACCTAACACCATAAAAACTCTAGAAGAAAACCTAGGCAAACCCATTTAGGACAGAGGCATAGGCAAAGACTTCATGACTAAAACACCAAAAGCATTGGCAACAAGAGCCAAAATAAACAAATGGGATCTAATTAAACTCTAGAACTTCTACATAGCAAAAGAAACAATCATTAGAGTGAACTAGCAACCAACAGAATGAAAAAAATTTTGCAATCTAACCATCTGATAAAGAGCTAATATCCAGAACTACAAAGAACTAAAGCAGATTTACAAGAAAAAAATAAATCCATTCAAAAGTGGGCAAAGGACATAAACAGACACTTTTCAAAAGAAGACATATATGAGGCCAACAAACATATGAAAAAATGTTCATCATCACTGGTCATTAGAGAAATGCAAATCAAAGCCAAATTGATATACCATCTCATGCCAGTTAGAATGGCAATCACTAAAAAATCTGGAGACCACCGATGCTGGAGAGGATGTGGAGGAATAGGAACAATTTTACACTATTGGTGGGAGTGTAAATTAGTTCAACCATTGTGGAAGACAGTGTGGCGCTTCCTCAAGGACCTAGAAATAGAAATTCCATTTGAGCCAGCAAGCCCATTACTGGGTATATATCCAAAGGATTATAAATTGTTCTATTATAAAGACACATGCACAAGTATGTTCATTGAGGCACTGTTTACAATAGCAAAGACCTGGAACCAACCCAAATGTCCATTGATCATAGACTGGACAGGGAAAATATGGCACATATACACCATGGAATACTATGCAGCCATAAAAAAATGATGAGTTTGTGTCATTTGTAGGGACACAGATGAACCTGGAAACCATTATTCTCAGCAAACTGACACAAGAACAGAAAACCAACCACCACATGTTCTCACTCATAGGTGGGTGTTGAACAATGAGAACACATGGACACAGGGAGGGAAGCATCACACACTGGGGTCTGTTGAGGGGGATTTGGGGAGGGACAGCGGGGAGTAGGAAGGTTGGGGAGGGTAACATGGGGAGAAATGCCAGATATAGGTGATGGGGGAATAGAGGCAGCAAACCACGCTGCCATGTATGCACCTGTGCAACAATTCTGCATGTTCTCTACATGTACCCTAGAACCTAAAATGCAATAAAATACACACACACACACACACACACACACACACGGACCCTTTTCACAAGATGGTGCCAAAAGAGAGGAAGGAAGCTCCTGTCCCTCCAAAAGCTGAAGCCAAAGAGAAGGCTTTAAAAGCCAAGAAGGCAGTGTTGAAAGGTGTCCACAGCCACAAAAAAAAAAAAAAAAGATCTGCATGTCACCCACCTTCCAGCAGCCCAAGACACTGTGACGCCAGAGGCAGCCCAAATATCCTTGGAAGAGCACCCCCAGGAGAAACAAACTTGACCACTATGTTATCATCAAGTTTCCCCTGACCACTGAGTCCACCATGAAGAAGATAGAAGACAACAACACACTTGTGTTCACTGTGGATGTTAAAGCCAACAAGCACCAGATCAAACAGGCTGTGAAGAAGCTCTATGACATTGATGTGGCCAAGGTCAACACCCTGATTTGGCCTGATGGAGAGAAGGTGGCATATGTTCAACTGGCTCCTGATTACGATGCTCTGGATGTTGCCAACAAAATTGGGATTATCTAAACTGAGTCCAGATGGCTAATTCTAAATATATCTATATCTTTTCACCATAAATACACACACACACACACACACACACACACACACACACACACACACACACATATTATATACACAAAATAAATAAAATAGACTAATGCTGCAAAATTTGATTCAAAAAGAAAATTATTGGTCTTATTAATCTAGATATGGAAATTACTTTTTTGTGAGTATCAAAAATCTGGATTGGGAAAACTTAAAAATGGCATCGTGTTACATTTTAGGTGACTGCTGATTCAAGGAAGATTTTATCATACAACTGCAAATTGTAGGTACGATATCAGATGAATTTGAATAATGTTTTGGTGTGTAAATCTTTTACATTTTATAAATATGCTACTTGAAACCTGGCTTTCCAGTTTAAAAAATGTGTATCTTATATCCACAGCAGGAGGGTATATTCCCTCATTTGTCGACAATAGATGCATATTTTCTTTCATTCATTAGTTGTATACATTTGTGCATTCAAAAACAAACTCAGTACCTAACATTGCTGGCATTCTGCAAAAAAAGAAATAGGAATGGTCTATGTCATTCCCAGTTTTATAATCCAGGTTTTTAAAACTTGAACTTATCACAAATCCTGAGGAAATACAAATGTCAAATTTTACTTTAGTTATCTAAGAGATTTTATGAGAATATATATGAAACTTGAGTAAATATAGCTTTTAGGTAAAAATTTGAAATGTTATTGAGATAGTTGTTCATAGGTTTATGAAAGATCTTGCCATTAAAAATAAAGTTATAGCAGAAATATTTTGTACCTTAGACATTTATTAAAACAAGATATCTTTGAATTTATTTTGTCCTAAAACATTAATTGCAACAGATTTATGAATGACCTAATTCTATATTAAGCTCTAGCAATAAAAACTTTATTGCAACACTGGTTATGAGAAATATGACATAAAATTTTAAAAAGCAATTCTCAAATATTGTGTTTATTTTCTCTGCCTTGAAAAGTTTATTTTTCCATGATTAGCATGCTTATGTAATTTTAAGCACTTCTCCCATTTCTGTTAAATTGTATGTTTAATAATTTAGGTAAGCACAAAAGCAAAGATAAGAATTCAGAAAAATTACCTATTCTCTCTGTTCCCCCAAAAGATCCATCAATCTATTAAAATAAATGTTTATACTTTTTACTATCCCAGAGTTCAAAGTAAGTTAAATCACTAAATTTATAATGCATAGGGCTATAGCTCTTCAGTTCTTCAGAAATGGTGGTTGCTTTCTTAAACTCATTAAGCATAGGAAATAACAATACATTTATTTTCTTATAGGTAATTCTAAACCTCTATAAAATCTCATATGATCTAAGCTAAGAATTCTAAAATCCCATCTGCCACTATAATGTCCCAGGAAAAGATTTAGGGTGAAATATGTGTGAAATTTCAATAATTCAGTAATGTTATCTGATCAACGTTATTAGAAAAAAATGAAAACATAATTTAAGGGAAATGCTGATTTTGAAGTTCCTAAGGATTTGAATGTTTATATTAATGAATATTAATTCAATGTTTATATTAATACATAATATCTTTTAAATATAACAAGAAAAGTCTAATTGGGATCTAAATAGGTACAAATAATGTGAATATGTAGATGAAGTAAGTTAAATAATTGGAATACTGCTTATTTTCTTTGCTCTTCAGAGTCTATATTCTAGGAGTAGCCCATGGTAGATATCACTCAGTCAATGTTAGTTAAAAGAACTTCTAGGTAAGGGGAAGTAGCTAATGGAGAGGGAATAAACTAATAACGAGAAATCGCATGCAAAATGCTCCATAAATAAAAATGTTTTATCAATTTGAAGCTTTATCCAATAAGAAGCATACGTCACTCTTGATTTAACAGTCATACAATGTCCTTTTACTATATGAATTCATAAGAGATTAGACATAACCTTTTTAATGTTTTTTTCATAAACCCAATATTCTTTATACATTTACTCATTTAGAAGAGGTCTGGATTTTTGCTTCATAAATAAAGATGTTTCCTGTTTATGTCTGTAGATCTTTGCCTTACTGACTTGGTAGAACAAAAGACAAAGGAACTGCAGAAGATTTAAACCAACTATTTTTATTTGTTCAGGAGGGAGGAGTCAAAGGACCACCTCAAGTGAGACCATAGTTTGATTGATGCATGTGTTAGTCTAGGGGACTCACTGCAACCATCTTTTGTTTATACCTTTACAGCTGGAAAAACACTTTCTATAAACCATTTTAGCTTCCTTGCTACCAGATGTGATATATAATGTTTTTCCAGGCGCGAAAATGGACTCTGAGTGAATTAATATCTCACTTATATAAAGTCAGTTAAGTGGGGGAGACAAGACTCTGAATTCACTTTCCTCACTGCTCCCGATATGCAGCTTCTCAAAAAAGCAGGCACATGTTTAGAAATACATATTTGTGAGTATATGTTTGTGTGAGCATGCACACTTGAAGGTGCACATGAAGTACTTTATTATTGGACATGAATGCCATCACTAGGTTCTAAAGTGTCTGAGGGTACCACAAATTAGGGTAGGAAGTTGAGGTGAAAAAATTCTGACTACAGAAGAGCTCAGCAGAAAAGAAGAGCAATCCTGCTTTATGTTCTTTTTGTAAACTGATCTTATTTCTGAGCTTTGAATTATAGTAACACTCATGAGTATCAAATCTGTACCACTACATCTGATTAAGCTTAAGTTCTCCATTTCTGTGTTTACTAGTTATTACCATGTTTTCTGCTACAACTTCACATGTTTGAAAGAACACCCATCTGTTATCTTCTCTGTCCCCAAACTGACTTCACGCCAACTTATTTTCTCTGATTACCTCATTATGCAATCATTTAAATATGATATTTAAGCCATCAATAATTCCCTGAAAGCTGACAAATTAAATCTTTCTCCATTTTTTCTATTGTCTTAGATTTGCTCCTGATCATTGCAAATTTCTATTCTTTCCTTCTCCTCTATTCCATTCATCCAATTCATTTTAAAGAGCTTAACGATTTTTATAAAAATATACGTTTTATTTGTTCCTCTACTCTTTTTCCTCCAGCTATTCCTCCTCCTCCATTTTCATATTCTCTTTTTTTCTGTCTTCTTCCTCTCTGAAGTCATCATCATCACCATCATTTCCATTTCCATCACCCTCATCAATATTCATTGATCTTGTATTATACAATAACTTCTCTGCTGAAAATCTCACATACATGACCTCATTTAAACCTCATAACTATTATGTAGATCAAAATTGATATTGCTATGGTATAAAAGATGCTCAGATGTTGAGATTAATAATGCATTCATTTTTACATAGACAAATACAGACAATGTGACTCCACTAGCTCATCATGGCATCTTGTTTCATCACTGCTACTCAGCAAAACCTTCTAAAAATGTCCTTCATAGAAAACAGAATTTCCTGGATAGAAAAATCTTCTTCAAAGACACATTAAATTCCTCTTCCTCCAGAGATAAGAACTCTTATCGAAATTCTTGTTCTTGTGATATATCCTCTTTTTTCATTCCTTTTTGCCCGTGATGCTAATTTTGGCCTATAATTGTTCATTTTCATCTGCTTTGAATATTACTTCTTATAAGCTGCCTACAGTGTAGAGATTATTATTGAAACTTTCATCTACTCCTGGGTGCCAAGAGGAAGGCTTCCTCATAGCAGGTGCTCAACGCACACAGGTTGGGCACACCAGCAGGCTTCCTCCAATTCACAAACACCATCACTAAACAATAAGTAGCTTAATAATGATCTTTTTCATCAAAGTCTCTCTCCGTGAGTTTTCCATCACCTGGAGGGATTTCATGTTTCTTTGCCCCCTGTATGTGTCAATCATTTCTCTTAAATGCTGATGAGAAATGATCCCTTCAAAAATCCTTTCCCTTGATAAACTTGCTTTGTATCAATATAGCATTTGTTCTGTGTGCAAAACTATGCGTGCTTCACACCTTTGAAACTTACTTTTTTCTATGTTTATGTACTTTGATTACCAACAATACTGAAAATATTTGAAGGGAGGGAACATGCTTTATTTCTCTTAAAATATACCTAGTTTTATGTACTACTCATGCTCAGTAAATTCTTTTTATTAAAAAAAAAAAAAAGAAAGCCTCTATACCTATTCTTAGCTATAGAGGAAGCATAAATGATATAGAACTCTAAAAGTATAAGTTGTATTAGTCATGATACATTTTAACCTATTCACAAAGAGTATGAAATATTGTATGTCTTTTTGTATGTCTTTAAGTTATACATAGGTTTATGTGTTGATTTTTCAATGTATTTCTTTTTTTTTTTTTTTAAAAAACATAGAGTCTCTGTCGTCCAGGATGGAGGGCAGTGGAGCAATCTCAGCTCACTGCCATCTTTGTCTCCCAGATTCAAGTGATTCTCCTGCCTCAGCCTCCTGAGTAGCTGAGATTACAGGTTTACACTACCATACACCAAGCTAATTTTTTGTATTTTTGGTAGAGACGAGGTTTCATCATGTTGACTAGGCTGGTCTCCAACTCCTGACTTCAAATGATCCACCCACCTTGCCCTCCCAAAATTCTGGAATTACAGGCATGAGCCACCACACCTGGTCTGTAGCAAATTTCAATTGAGCATCGATTATATGCAAAGAGCTGTGTTTTTCTGTGGTATTAAAATAAATAAGGCCTAAAACTTGTCCTGAAGGATTGTATGCTTGATTGTGGAGTGTAAAAGCAGCACATGGATTGGTAGGAGCAAAGAAGAAAAACAATGCGTACCAATGAAAATATACAAGAATGTTGTTAGCATTCTTTAGCATGCTGTATGGAAGAACACAGATGAGTTCATAACATTCTGAGAATTTTCATTAAAACTTTTATTACCAATTTGAAGAGATGTAGACTAAGGAATTAGTATGTAGTCTCAGAAAAGCCAAAGAAAAATTTTGAGAGGGAAAGCTCTGAGGTACCTCCCGGGGACCTCAGCACAAATGAAAAACTCTAACAGAGCTTTCTCAAGAGATTATGTTAGATTAGGGTATGTGTATAGAGGGAAAGGAGGAAAAGTTAAAACCAATCACAGTGGGACATGCTATGGAGCAAGCAAAGCTGCCCTGCGAGAGCTCATTGATAGTACCTGGAAGGCAGAGCAGAGCCCAAGTGTTTACCAGGCAGGCCAGGACTCAGCACCGGTAGAGATCTTCTCCACCAAATTTACATGCCTGCAGACCAGAAAAATAAATAGAAAACAATATCCAGACCTCAAATAGGAACTAGAGCCGCAATCTTTTTGAAGAACACTAGGCTTGTTCTTCATAAACAAGTCTCAGTGAAGAATATGCTTAGTGTATATCACATTAACCAGAAAGCCTGGATACAGCTGCTGTTCTTATGCATAAGTAGGAAATATCCTGAAAGATCTAGCACAGCATAGTGCAAATGAATGAAGACAGTCAAGTGGCAGGGTTGAAAGAACTGAAAGGAGGAGGGAAAGACAAGGGGGAGAAGGACAAGAGAAGAGAGAAAATATGCAAAATTGAGATGAATTATTAATTTTGAAATTTCAAAAAGAACATAAATTATCCAGATGAGCTGTAAGCTCTGGAAAAGTTTTAAGAATACAAATTTAATAAGACATGGTTAAAAGATAAGACAATGAAATGACAGAAGATCAAAAAGGGAGATCGCAAAGCCCAAAAAATAACCAAACAAAAATCATTATATATCTACATTTATTAAAACGGTGGATTTCATTGGAACTACCTCAGAAATTTTAAAAATACCAATGTCTTGGTTGCCTCAGAATTTATTAATTTAATAATTCTGGGATGTAGTCTGTCCTTGAGACTTGTAAAACTTCTACAGGCAATCCTTATGTTCAGGTAGGATTGAGAACTATTGAATTAGAAACATCAACCTATTATAGACATGCACGAAAACTCAAGCAATGGAAAAAATAATACTTTAAAATTTCATAGTAAATAAAGAGGGAAAAGCTAAAGGTATCACAGCAACTAGAAATTTATGCTATAGACAGAAAACAAAGAGTCACTAACATAAAGACTACTGGTGTCTCTGAAGCAGAGACAGTAAAAGAAAGAAAACCGTAATCTAAAATATAATAAACATTTTCACGAAGTCAAGAAAAAAGTCTATCTGCAGATCAAAATTACACATTACGCCAGGAAAATTTTATATAGAAAGCCAACGTCAAAAAATATACCAAATAAATCATTGAACATTAAGAATTAATAAATAAATTTTAGGCATTCTTGCAGAAAAAAACAAAACCACCGATAAAGAATGGGGTGAGGATAGGGGCTGAAAGAGAATAATCAGATTTTCATTTGAGTTCACCATAGTTTTTCAGTAATTGAAGGTGGTGAAGCCATAGGTAAGGTTAGAAAGCATGATGCACCAATATTATAGCCGACTAAAATCAGGGGCAGAAGTAGGTTTTCTCAAACATAAAAAGAAAAAAACACTAAGAAGGAACACTTCACCCTTAAAGTATTCCTATAAAACTCAGTCACTCATGAAATCAAGACCACCACCTTGAGAGTGGTTGTGAGCACTGACCCGATTTAGGGGTCAAAGGTTAAAGAACTGAGAAAGTTTGGATGAAGAAAAATTTACTTCATCTTCATCAGCAAAAATAATGAAGTTAAGGCAATATAATTTATCATTATATAAGAGTTTCTGGAACCTTAAACATCCTGGTCACTTTACTATGAATCCTTTTTTATTTTTGCACTTTCTATAAGAGGAGTTGGCAAACTATCTGCAAAGTTAGAGAGTAAATTTTTTAATCTTTTTTTTCTTTTTTTTTTTTTTTTAACAGAGTCTCTCACTTTGTTGCCAGGCTGGAGTGCAGTGGTGTCATCTCCGCTCACTGTAACCTCTGCCTCCCAAGTTCAAGAGATTCCCATGCCTCAGCCTCTCAAGTAGCTGGGACTTCAGGCACATACCCCCAGCAAGCATTTTTGTATTTGTTGGTAGGGATGGGGTTTCACCATGTTGGCCAGGCTGGTCTCGAACTCCTGACCTCAAGTTATCTACCAGGCTTAGTCTCCCAAAATGCTGAGATTACAGGCATAAGCCACCATGCCCAGCCTAGAGTGTAAGTATTTTAAGCTTTGTGAGCCAAATAACCTCTTTCAGAACTTCTCCACCCGGCAACAGTTGTGGGACAAAGCAGCCACAGACAATCTGTGTGACTATGTTCAAATACCACTTTATTTTATAGACACTGTACTTCATTTTCATATACTTTTTAATGTACCATATAATATTACTTAAAAAGAAAACTTTTCAACCACTCAAAAATGAAACGATTCTTTTTTCAGAGACCTCACCAGAGTAGGAAAATTGACCAAATTTGGCTCATGAATTGTAGTTTGGCAACCTCTGTTCTAGACCGAAGTTTCTCATCTTCTGTATGATTCACATCTAGGGATGGATCATTCTTTATTGTAGAAAACTGTGCTGTGAATTGATAACATATTTTAGAAGCATCCCTGGCCTCTAGTCTGTACATGCCAATAGCATCCCTTAGACCTTGCCAAATGTCTACTGGTTGAGGACCATTACTAACTCAGTATGCACTGAGCATAAATGATCCCAGATGTAAACTTTATTAACAGAGAATTAAGAGGGATTTTTCACTCTATATGAACACTGACTTCATTAGGGCATATTATAATTACTTTTGCTGCCTTTTTAACAGTCAGATAAATGTTAAGATAAGTAACTTCCACATTTTTGTCTCATTTAAACCATTGTCAAGTCAACCTTTCAATTTATGTATTTTTAAGAGATTCCATTCACATTGCCTTTTTAGGCATATCAACATAAATAAAAACCGGATATGTAGAATCATTTAAAATATGAAAATAAAAGGTATAAATGTCTTCTTAGAAAAACCTTTCATAATGTGTCCATTGTGAGTACAGCAATTCCTGTCAATATTAGTTTCAGGTAGAAACTTGTAAAGAGAAAATGCCTTAAGCATTATCAGATCTAAATTTTTGTGGCTTTCTGATAAATTCAGCAAACAGGATTCTTAGTGAAACTTTATCTGCTTGGTTCAATCAAAAAATGTAAACACATAAAGAAAATTATTTCTCTCAAAGAGGTAACTTAAGTAAAAATATTTCATGAAACATAAAGCTATGAAAGCAAACATGACCTTTGCATGTATGTATTGTGTTTATGTATATTTTCATGAGTGAATTTCTATGTGTTCCTCGTGGTTTTAACTGACTTGAGCAAAAACAATTAGCACTAAGTAAGAGTTTGTTAATTGGTATAATACACATTGCAATATTAACAATTCAGATGACTTTCCCTTTTCTTTCGTTTTTATCATTACTTATAAATAACATTTTTAATAAGCTTTACGTTTCAACTCTAATGCCATCATTTGTGAATAAGGATTTTATTCACACATTCAGTTAGTATTAATTAGTGCTGGCTACTCTGCTTGGTATTGGTGACTACAGTATAGAAAACAATCTCCATCCTATAGAACTTACATTCTATCAGCAGAGAGTTATTGTGATATCATTGTAAAAGTCTTCAGATTTAAAATCAGCAGTAAAGTTTACTTAAAAATGGCAACCACTTCCTCTTCACTTCCCCTTTTTCCCTTTATACTTTCATTCCAAGTACCAACATGAAATACTCCATTTTTTTTTTCTTCCTTTCTTCCATAGCAAATGGAGATGCATTCACTCTACTGTTTGGTGATCAAGGGATTAGCAGTGTTTAGGGTTACCTGAGATTCCACATGGTCTATTCATCAGAACTGCAATATCAACATAGTAAAATCCGTGAGAAAAATATCCAGTCAGTATTATGTGATACTAAACTATGCCAGCTTCAGAACATAATTCCCTTTTAAATAAATAGTCCTATATGGGTGAACATGACTTCTACAGCTTGCTCTAAGGAGACATTTTCTCCAGGGCAAGCTAGAGTCCATGAGAATATCTTATATATAACTTACAGAATTAAGAACATCACTCATTAATTCTCCAGAATTTTGGAGTAATTGACATCAACATGCAATCTTCTGGATGAGGGAATCTACCCACAACCAGGAAAATGCAACAGAAAATAAATGAAGATACATGGTTCATTGGACAGTGAAAATCAATGATGGGGAAATGGACCATTTTTGCCTCATTTTTCACTGCTCATTGACTCTAGTTCACCTGCTCGTGGTTGTTAACTTGGCAGTTTTTCCACATTGGTAAGTCTATCAGTGTTAATTATGACCACCTGCTGTCAACTACCCATGAGGCAACTCTACTCTGGTTGTTTTGGTGAATAAGGGACATCAGTTTTCAAATTTCAATGTGTTTTTTTTCTACTAATATTTCTGTATTAGTATGGAAAAAAATTTTAGAAAATAATTTTTCAAATACATATTTTGATCCTCTTAATGCATCAGATTGCTTTAGTAATGAACTGTCTTCGGGACATTTTTACACAGTGTTCTTCCCTCATATCAATAATGAAAGATACTATCTATTTTAATCTTCATAGTCTATAATGACTTTTGCCACATTTCTCCTTCAAAAAGCATGTGTTATAAGCTGAAATGTCTGACAACCAGTTGTGGCACTGATTATAACACTTTTTTTTTATTATTTTTAAAGAAGAGATGGCCTAGGTATATATTATATGTAAGTTCTGTAAAGGTTCTTTATAGCAGAGGACATTTATTTGATAAGAATTTTTTATAAACCAGGTAAAGTGGGATTATGAAGTCTTCAGAATCCCTTGTGAAGTCTTCAGAATCCCTATCTTTTTCTACACATTAACCATTAAGAACATATATTCTCCAGAACATAATGATGAGGAAAGAGTTGCTAAGATGGTTAATGTACTTAATAAATATTTGCTGGCAAACTTTGAGGACTCCCATGTAGAAACTTTCTTGGTGATCCAGATTTGTTCCCTAGTCTTGAACTCTAAATCTGTCACTCAGTAGGCACTGGAGGAGGGGATATTATCTGTTTCTCCTCCCATGACTCACTCATTATGAGGCAAAGCCTAGGGTTATGTTTATCTTCCCATGAGAAATGCCTGTAAGTAACACGGATGAGAGCTTTACAAGCCTTGGATTTAGATATAATAGTGCTGGTATTTCAACACAGCCCAAGGGGCAGCCTTAGGGAAGCAGCCCAGGGCGAAGTGTCATGGTCTACTTTTTAAGTCAATAAAACTCCAGCTTCATGGAGCTCCCTCTCCAAGATGTCGCCACAGTCTTTAAGCCCCAGGGTCTCTTCATTAATCTTGTCTGTAGTCTTTCATCCATAATAAACATAAGAGTACAACTGAGTTTAGAATCAAGATACTTTTCCTGAATATTTTATGGAATAAGTGACATTTATTGTGATTCTCAGGATGAGTAAGCATTCAAGGGTAATTAAGTCAAGAAGCTAAATATGTTATTTCTATTCTGTCTTTATTTACGTCCTTAAATGACTTTTGGAATTACAACCTTAAGAATAACAAGAATTTTTTATTTTGTCCAATTCTCCTAAAATTTGTAGGCTGATTTTAAAAAGGAAAGCATATAATAAATAATTTTAAGATACATATTTTTATAAAATCAATCATTTATTGAGTACCTGGAATGTGTTGGCCTTATGCATATAATTCATATTTGCTCAAAAATATTTACTTCCATTCTGTAGCCTACGATATATTTAAGAATAGAAAGAGAGAATGTGTAGGGCATAGGTCAAGTTCATAATGAGTAACTCAGATGATTGGAGAGAATATTAGGGAATGGCATGCTCACCTTCTATCTGTTCACTGAAGATTTGGGGTTGAAGGACAGTTTTTTAGACCAACAGAATGTTTGTAGATGGCTATTTGACATAAAAGAAAGATTCACTAAGATATTCGCCTCAGTACTTCACACCTACCATAGAAATGAAAATCTGAAATAGCTGAATCAGCATCTAAACATTTCCTCATTTAATCAGGAACTAATAATTTGATTACAGGGGTAAATATGTGAGAGCTATGCCTGATTCTGGATCTCTGCTATTTGACTTGATAATCAGAAAATTCAAGTCAGTGATCGCTTTGCTGGGAGAAACTATTCACTCAAATGAATAAAAAGAACTCATTGAAATAGACTTATTAGAATTACTGTTAGCAACATAAACAGGATTCAGATGTCAAGAACTGGGAAGAGTTCAAGACTTTACTATACTTGCAAGCTAACACGTTAGACTGCCGCAGTTTAATGGGTGCTGGAAAAGACAGGAGACTTCTAGGTCAGAAATAAAGAACAATTTATTACTCATATTAATAGCAGCAGCAAGGGTTTCAGTGTTTGAATTGGTTGCCTGAACCACAGGGTGAGGGCAAAGGAGGCCATGTGACACCTGCTTATGCAATGGATTGTGTTATTGGAGAGGAATCGTCAACCTAGAAAATCTGAATCTTCTATATAGGAAATAAACAAACCTGCATTCTGCTCCAAATGCAGGAATTATCTTTGTTTTCAAAGCCATTCACTATATAAACAACCTTGAGAGAATAATCCAGAAAAAAAGGCAGGTGATGTCTCTCATGGGACATACAGGGACACAATAAATCCATAAAGATTTCTCTCTCAAAATCAAATTAATAGCTAACATTTATAAGCATCTTCTCTTCAAGCATTTCACCTGTGTTAATGGAATATGAATAAGCAGCGTATGAAGTCGATGTGGTTTTTCACATTTAAAAGTTACTTGTCTTTATGGACACAGGTGGAAAACTGAAGCAAGGAGTATTCAGCAACCATCCCAAAAGTTAAGCAACTTTGCACTGCGAAACTAAACAAGCCTGTTCTCACCACTATCGTTTTCATCTGATGAACTGAATCTCCTCCACCATAGATATTAGTCATGTAGCCACAGATGACTCACGTAATTCACACAGGTTAAACTAGAAGATGGAACAACTAGGAGTCTGCTTGCAAAAAGAATAGGATTATCTAATGTACTTGTATTCAGATCTGCCTCCGTGGTTTTTCAATCCAGAATATAATGCTTTCTTCACGTTTCTGGAATTCAAGTACAATATTGCCTTTAGGCTTTCTTAATGGGCCATGGTAACAAAATATTGGATTGGACACCAGGAAACCTGGGTTCTAGTCTGACTATATTATCACATAAAAATATCTTCTCCATTTTGAGTTTGAGATTCCTTATATGTGACACAAATGGTGAACTCTAAATTCATTCTACGTCTATATCCAAAGAGATTGCATATCCCTCCTGATTCTAATATTTAAAATAATTCTGTTACCCTGATAGTGTTAGATACTTACTAGGCTATCTGAAATATTAACTATATTAAGGAACAAAGTCTTTTGGGCACAAGAAAGAGAATTCCCATGGTTATGCTAATTGACCAGAATGCTCCTGAGCCAAGCTTGGGTATAGCTTCAAATTCTATTGTACCCTCAGTAGAATGTCAGGCAGCTACTGGATATTGATTAGAATTGTTCTGCGAGATAAAAGTACTACATGTCCCCTTTGGAAGATATTCTAGATTAACACTTTCAAATTACTAAACTTAATAAAAGGGTTCCGAAGAAACAAAACATTTTTCTGTTCATTTATTATTATTTTTTTTAATGGGGAAGGTTCTGGGATGAAGACGACTGTGGCTCTCGAAGGAACTTAAAGTCAAGTGTGAAAGAAGACATAGAAGTCAAATCATGTGATATGGTGAGTTAAGTGCTATAGCATGGATATTTATAATCAGCAGAGAAGATCAAAAGAAGGGAGACATCAAATGTGCTTGGCAGAAGACTTCAGAGAAGATAAACTAGATAGAGTTTATTAATTGGCCTAAGAAAGATGGTATTTCAACCACAGGAAATATATTAGAGGAAAGCAGCAAGTTGGATAATTTCATATGGCTGGTGTGGAAGTGACAAAGCCGGCAAGGAACAAAGATGAAGCATGATCACTTGCATGCCATCAATACTATAGGAAATGTCATATGTAAGTAGTATGTTTAAAAACAAAGAGTAACATAACCACATTTTGATTTTATAACACTTTTTCTGCCTGGAAACATGATGAAAGATATTTTTAAAAGGATAGAAACAGAGGTTTGGAACTAGTTACAAGATTATCATGAGGTCAGGTGTCATGATTCACATCTGCAATCCTAGCAAACTGGGAGGCAAAGACAGAAGGATCCCTTGAGGCCGGGAGTTCTAGGCCACCCTGGACAATAAGCATGACCCTGTCTCTACAATAAACAAACAAACAAATAAAAGTAAAATGCAACAATATTTAGTTGGGTGTGGTGGCACCTGCTTGCAGTCTTAGCTACTTGAGAGGCTGAGGAGGAGAAACTGCTGGAGCCCAAGAGGTCAAGGCTGTAGCAACCTATGGTAATGCCACTACACCCCCGTCTGGGTGACAGAGCTTGGGACCCTGCCTCAGAAAACAAAACGTTATTGTAATAATCTAGCAGAGAAATGCATGGAGTTTGACCTTGGGCAGAAGCTACAGGAATAGAGAGTGCATGGCTTGACAATCATTTAACTACCCTATGTTCCTACTGGACACTGGGAAGGGAAGGAAAGAGGAATTAAGGACAAATTTCTGTCACAAGTAACTGAATGTTGGGTGGAATTACCAACGAGGAGAGAGAATAAAGCAAAAGGATAAAATCTGAGACCCATGTTAAGAGGAAGCACGACAAACTTGATTTTGGATATGTCAGTGTAGAGATATTGAGAACATACCAAGAAGACGTAGCTAACGGAAAAATGAATTTGCAGATCTGGGCTCTGATAGGAGTTTCATACTACAGAATTGCTTCAGAAAAACAATAGTTTTAAATTTAAGAACTAAGACCTACATTTTCAAAATTCCAAAAGAAAGCAGTATTTCAAGAAGTAAGAGTGTTGAGAAATCAATAGAAGAAGAGGAGAAAATACCCTACCTGGCAGCTAGCAAAAATTCCCTGGTGATCTTAGCCAGAACTGTTTATTTGGGAGTTTTGGTGAACAGGTGAAGTCTGGAACAGGCAGGAGATTGAATAAAAAGTGAATATTGTGTTCTACTAGAGCTATATGTAAATTGGGATGGTTTGTGATGAAAGCAACAGAAATCCAACTTAAAATAGCTTTTGGACAAGGAGAGTTACGATATTAATAGGAATTTAGAGGCAATGTAGGCTCTGGGGTTACTTAATTCAACACTTTAGGGTAACCAGGGCATTTTTCTTTGAGCTTTGCCGTCTTCACCAAGCCTCATCTTAAAACTGATTCGCCACTGGCTTGAAGGCAGATTGTAGGTACCAGGTTTTCTTTTACGTGTATATCAGAAAGAGATACAGAGAAGCTGACACACTAGTATGGACTATATACTGGGTTCTTCCATTTTTTAAAAGCAAACTTTAAAGACATATCTACCCTGGACCAATAACAATAACTAGAGATAATTCAAGTGCTGTTGGAGAGAATCCACCTGTGAAGCTGGGTCTACTGGATAGCTGAACACAATTAGAGTTTCATCAATAAAAAGGAGGGACGACAATATGTTGGGGAAGCAACCAAGAGTGTCCATTTTAAGTCATGAAGTGGAGAAGAGATAGGCCCCTAGTGAAAGGGGAAAACTACACACGTCCCTGCACATCATGCTTTGTCTTTTGTTCTTTTCCCCTTGGTTGTTTTGTGAGATTTGAGCATGATTCCGCATGGAAGGAATGTGTCAAGGAGTGGGAGACTGAAGGTGGAAAAGAGACAGTGTGATCTCTGGAATAAAGCCTCCAGGTGACAAGAGCTAACGGGGTGCATAGCACAGCAGGGATCACTGTTGGGGAGGAGGGACTGATGGGCATGCAGATGCGTTTAGGGTTTGGGGGAAAGTTGTGGACGAAATCATGAAATTCCTTACCCCTGATGGCCTTTATTTTTCCTATAAAGCAGAAATGGGCAATGGCTATTCAGGAAGAGTGATGGGCAAATGGGTGATAAGCAATAAGAAAACGTTCTTTGCTTCCACTTGTAATCTGTCTCCCAGCTCTAAGTCTGAGTGTCAGTGTGGTGCCCTTCACCTTCCCGCCATGCTCTTTGGCCCATCCTGTCTCACAATTTTGCTCTTGGGCCACTTTGTTGTGACTGGCTTGAAACCCATGCCCTTCCCTGCCTGCTTTAGCGCCTTCTGCCTCCTCTAATTTCCTGCTCTGTGTCCCCTTAGACTTCCCTCTGGGGCTTTCTGTTCACATCTATATTTCTCCACTGTCTTCTTTCATGACCTTCAACCCTCTTGTCTAAGACAAAGCTGAAGATTCCGTTTGAAGAGGTTGAAAATAATTTTATTTTATCCAAAATAGCTTACTACAAAGGAAAAAAAAAAGTGTGGAGGGAGGCTGGCTTTAAGACAGTGTAGCCAAGAATGCCACCAAAATAACTTTTCTCAATGTTTTTGTTATAGCTTTATTATTCAGCACTTGTGAAATAATATATTTATGCTAAAGAATAGTAAGATATTTATTTGGCACACATTAAAACAGATTGAAATAAAATTTCATGTCAAAATGTAATGATAGCACTGGGTAACTACCTAATGCTCTCATTTTCCCCATCAGTTCATAACTTTAGATTTACTCAAAATGAATGGCAATCCATGCTAGTAATTTTGTTTGCCTAAAGTATTTATCAGTAGTAGAGCAAAATCCTTGACTATTTTCCATAGGTTTTTCATTTAAGCAAATGCTACTTTTAATATGACATGATAGAAAAAGCTGGATATTAGAGTTCATAAAGTATTTTTGAAATAGACGAAGGACCAAATTTTGGAGTGGGCCCATTTTGCTCTCTTTTGATAGGAAATGAACATAGACTTATTCTTCTTTCTCTGGTAGCATGACCTACATAAATTGTGTGTGGCTGTGATTTTCTCATTTTCCCCAGTGAGAGGGAAAAAGTTCCCCTGCCCCATTGCTCTCCGGCTGCCACAAAAGGGGAAAAAATGATCACAGGAGCTTTGAATACAATTTTTGTTGAGCTTGTTTTTTTCCCTCACCTTAGGTGACCAGATCGATAGACCATCCAACAGCTGAGAAAATATCAGATGACTGGAATACAGCCAGAGGCAGTTTCTCTTGTGCAGTGAGAGTCCATTCTGATATTACAGAATTGGAAATAACTGGTATGTAAAGAGACATTCATATCTCAATAAATTTTTAAAGGAAATGCAGATGTTAAAATGAGTCATAGTAACACTAACATCAGAGTTACTTTTCTACAAAAATCTGATACAACAACACAGAATTTCCAAGGCCATGAGAGGTTTCCCATATTTAAAAGTTATTTGCCTGTGCGAATGGTAATTAATACACAATACCCCCCACGTGGTCAATGCTACTCTACTAGACTGTGATAAACATGGCTGCTCCCACACCTAACCTTTTTACAACGAGTGGCTTATGCGCCCTGGGTATCAAAAAGGAACATCTACCATAAAAACCAGTGTGTTGCAGAGCAGTTTTTCCTTCCTCCTTTTCTGTCTGCATAAGAGACTAAGTTCATGAAACTTAACACTCAGAAAGGAGAGGGGACTGATACATCCAACCTTCTTCTCCATTCCGGAAACGATATTCCCCCATTCTGGTATCTATTTAAGAGCCTTTGCTAAGCTTCTACATTGGACAAGGCACCACAGAAACAGACAAATCAACACCAAAAAAATCACAACATCTTAGGAAGGTAGGAACATTTTTTTATAGTACTTTATGTTCTGGGGTACATGTATAGATTATGCAGGATTGTTGCATAGGTACATACATGGCAAGGTGGTTTGCTGAGGGAGGTGGGAATATTAAAGTCAGCTTCTGGGCCCAGAATATGCATCTATATCTTATTCACTTGACTTTTACTAGTTTGTTTTCGTTTTCTTAAAACTAAGTTGTTACATTTCTGGAAAGTCTTAGTTGACATCATTGCCA
Organism: Sapajus apella; assembly: GCF_009761245.1. Lineage (NCBI taxonomy): Eukaryota > Metazoa > Chordata > Mammalia > Primates > Cebidae > Sapajus > Sapajus apella. The sequence goes on along the minus strand of NW_022436979.1, from coordinate 14,570,102 downwards.
TTGCCCCTCTAACAAATTCTGTGAAAAGTGCCTTCCTTGCATGTTTCTATGTTCTAATTTTACCATAATTTGTACAGAAAATAAAAACAGCAATCAACATGTATTATTCAATACATCATGTGCAGCACTAAGTACTCTATTTGCACTATTTCATTTAATGCTGGCAACAACCATATCCTCAGTGAGACTGCAACTCTGTGGTGACGATGCAGTTCTCTGTGGACATGGGAGCAATTCATGGGATTCAGAGTGCCCCCTGTGAGGTGAGCCTTTCTTAGCTGCCTCAACACTACAAAAGGTCCCAGGAATGGTAGCATTGTCAAGGAGGCCTCTGCTCATTCATTTGGTCACCACATCAAACACTGGAGGAAAAATCAGTAGCTAAGCCCTTCTACTTTCCATTGTGAACTGACCATTGAGCTTCCTATAAATATAAGAGTCTCTCAGGTAAATATAAGAGTCTCTAAGTTAGCTGTGCTACCATACCGTAAGTCCCTGTTTAACCCAGTTACATTAAAGAGATTTTCCAAATTTCCTCAGCAACTTTGATCACTCTTTATGTATCACTAAGAAAGAGTGTGCCTTTGTGAACTCACACTTTTGGCATTTGTGGGCATTAAGGAAGGGATTACTAGTTACCGAGTGCCTATTACAGGTATTGTTTTATTTAATATTTGTATCTACCCTGTGAAATAATGCTAACATTCTCATTTTATATAAAAGGAAACTGAGGCACAGTGGGATAAAGTACCTTGTCCAGGATTCACAACACAAAATGGCTGTGAGCAGGATTCACACCAGTACTGCCTCTCTCTACAGCCTTTAATTAGGCATTACGTCCCTCTCTGCTTTCCCAGGCAACAAGGCTGGCAAAGGCTCCAAATGTCCTCATACAATGAATGTAAGTTGCAGGCCCTGTGCCTAGACTCACCATATAAGGAGAAGTTCCTTGAAGGCAGAGAACTTCTGATGCTTCACTGATCTATGCCTATAATTCTGCAAGCACAGGGTAGTCCATACACATCCATGGCTCCCTGATAAACTGGCAGTAGCTTTCCTGTGGTTTACATCAATTCACTTGAATCGAAAATTCCAGGGAAAGAAAATGTGGCCCTTCCCAGAAATCACTGAAGTATGCTAACTCCAGTAACCTTTATGTATCACTAAGAAAGAGTGTGCCTTTATGGACTGAAATTTGAAAACAATTGAGCATCTGATAAAAAGTGTAGGATACTAAGTTCAAAAATTATAGAACAAAACCTAACCTCACAAGCACTAGAAATGGTATGCCTATGTTTCCTAAAATGGCAAATACACTGTTTTTGTATGTATCATAAAGATATTGCAAATTAATATGGCATAGGTAGATGTATCCACTGTACCTGATTTGACTAAGTCCTTAAATAGAAAAGGCACTCTTTTTCTAATTTTTCTCATATTTAATACTAAATGTTCTATATATGTGTATTACGTGGATATATTAAAACATATACATACAGATATGAGTATATCATAATGATAAACAGGTCTATTCCAAAGGCCATGTCTATTTAAAATTTACATCTAATGCTTTTTTAATGATCTTAAGTGGACAGTTACAGTGTTTTTCTCATTATGAAAAGTGATTTTAAGAATATCTCTGCAATGTGTATTCATCAGACAGTTAAAATGTTGTTAAGTAATTAAAGTACCTTCGGTATTCCGACACTGAATCCATTTGTCAAAGGTACATTTGTCTTAATGTTTTAGAGCGTGCACTGTATCTACCTCATTCTTATTCTAGGAACTATGCCAAAATTCTCTCTTCAAAGGAGAAACTTAAGAGGCATAAATATTGCCTTGAAATATGACAGAATACAAAAACTTTTGCTCAGGCGCTAGAATAGTTTTATAAGAATTGAGGCTAACTTCTTAATCTTTACCAATTTAGATATTTATCTTTAATCTCATGAAGATTGTAATTCCTTGCCAAGATGAGCACTCCAGGTATATTTTGATTTTTTGACAAAATTTAAAAAATTAAAATTTGGTTGAAAAAGCCTACAATGGACACACAGATATAAATAAGCAGTGCTATATTTTCATCACATAAATAATTAGAAAAACAATATGTTAGTAGAAAATTGTTATATTTAAATGTTATTCCCAATTGAATATTCTAAAATTACTCAAGAGGAACATTTCATAGTGTAACCAGTTTTAAGGGGAAAAAAACTCCCACAAAATTCATGTTCAACTGACTCAAATAATAGTGTTAAATATTCATTCATTTTAATTCTACCATGAAAAAAGTTGGTCCCCGTATAATGAACCACCATTATTCATTTATTTCAAATGCAACTTATTAAAAATGCATTCATCACCTAAAAGCCTTTGGGAACACACATAAAAACACAAAAATACATGAAATAAATTAAATACATGAACAGCCCAACTCCTCATTAAAAAGAACAGGTTGAAACAGTGCCACACCAAAGACAGATATTTTGTATCTTCTGCATACACGATTACAATAGCTTGCTCATGGTCTATCTGTACTGAGACTGACATAATGATTGTGTTTGATTTTGATGATATTGGTTGAAGAGGGCTGAGTGAGAACATTATTTAAGTCAGGAAGCAAGTATCAGCTAAGATCCAACAGAATAGCTATTAGGGAAATTATTCTATCCCTAGAATAGCTATTAGGGACATTTTGGTGTCCAGAAAGTGTTTTGAAGCCTTGTACAGAACCACATTTAGATCATTTAATTGTTTTCCTTGTACACAAGTATAATTCTTTCTCTTTACTCTCTGACTTCAGGTTCATTGTGGATTCTATTAAAACTGAAAATACTGAGCATCTATGGAAAGGGACAGGTCTGTTAGTGGACAATGTAAGCGGAAGCCTCTTTCCTCTTTACTTAAGGCTTTGTAAGACTCCTCCTGCCCCAAGTGTCTCCTTTGATGGTTTAACATGGCACTTGAATTTTCAGATGTCATCCTAAATACACACACACACACACACACACACAAAAATATCTGAGAAAAGTCACTACAGATTGTGTGTACACACAGGAGGGGAGAGGGATGGTCAGCTGCTTTTCCTGTTGGCAAAATTCTACAGATGAACGTATTTGATTTTCCAGCTTTGTAATAATCAGTATCTTGAGGAAACGGAACAGGTGGGTTTGGGTTGTGACGGTGAAAATGTGAAGAAACAGACTTCAGCCCTGTGTTGGGAAACTATAACAGAAAAGGGGGGGAGAAGTGATCTCAAGTAGAAAAAAAAGTATCAAAAGGAAAGAAAAGCACAGCTAGTGTTCGACTTACGACCACGGTCGGGACCGCGGACCGGTCGTAACACGATTTGGTCATAAGTTGAGTAGGCTATATGTACAGTTGAAATGGTGCACGCAGAGATGGTAGTGCTGCCGGAAGCTGGTCCGCACTGTCATATGCCCAGCTGGGTAATGTTTGCGCTGCCAGAGGTGGAGCAGTCGTGGCTAGCAATTGTGGTCGTAAAGTCAAATGGTCGTAAGTTGCATAGGTGGTAAGTCGATCGATACCTGTAATCATTTCCTTACTTCTCAATTTTGTTTAAGGCTAACCCTGTTCTAATACCACATTGGTCTACTCATATATTTTTTACTGCACAAAACTTTCTTTAAGCAAGGAAGGTAATGTTATTATTTAAAAACCTTAATATCAATAGAACTTTAAAAAACTTCGATAGGCACCTGGGAATATGACAATAAACCATCTAGTTAATAGAGGTCGTTTCCTGCCCTGATGACTGGGTCAAACAGAGAAAGCTGCTTCCACTTGGAGGCAGTAAAGAAAGTCTAGTATCACGCCATTTGTATCTGGTGACACAGGAGATAATGAAGGCTAGGCTTGATTTAGAATAATGGAATCAGAATCTCAGAGTTGTAAGAGTCCCTAGAAGGGCCTTAAGGTCACTGACTTTAGGAGTCTGTACTACGTTCAAATGCCTTCTGCAGCAACTGTAACCAAGTTTGGTGACCTTCGGCATATACCTGGATCTCTCAATGGTTGGTGAAATACTAGGTGGCCGAACAGCTAGTTCATCATGCTTAGATCCCCAGCTCATCTCCATGTTTCTTTTACTCCTTACCGTCCTGGTTTATTGTCCTATGCCAGGCCAACCTTCTTGCTGTTCCTCAAATGTAACAAACCTGAGGGCCTTCGCACTTGCTCAGCCTTCTACATATGCCCCCATCTCTCTGTGCCTGTCCCTCTTTTCTTCATGTCTCTGATCAAGTGACGTTTATTAGCAGTGTCCTCCTTGACCACTGCAGCACTCTCATCTCACTTATCTTGTGTTATTTTCTTCCAGAACACCTAGTATTACTGGGCATATTGCATAATTTTTATCCCCTTAATTTAGGATTTAATGTGCTGCTTGACAGACACATCCCCAGTGCCTATATGTTTGCTGATTCATAGTCAGTGTTTAGTAAATATTTTTTGAACCAAAGAATGAGAGGTACCACCATCCAATTGTAGAAGTCAGAAACCTGGATGTATTTATGTTCTGTCCTCTTTTTAAGGGCTTATATCAAATTAATTTTTAAAAAGCCCTACTGGTTATACCTTTAAGAGAGAAATCTATGTCCCCTTAACAGCCACTTCTATGATCAAAGCCCCATCATCTCCTGCCTAGATTAACACAACAGCTTCTAATTGGCAACATCTCCCTGACTCAAGTTTAGCTCCTGTGTATTTGTTTCTATAATGCAGCCAAAGGATGTCTCCAAAATTTGAAAAGCATCATCCCCTTACTTGCTTAAAAATTTTCAATGCTTCTCATTTCCCTTACATAAAATCCAAACACTTTAGGACTGCTGATTTTCATAAAAACCAGCAGCTTTTCTTTCTCTGAGATTTTCCATTCAAAGTATACTCATGAGCCACATGACTTTTCAGAGTGCATATACAATGATGGCCTCATATGATTATACTACTATAATTTTACTGTTCCTTTTCTGTGTTTAGATATCTTTAGATACACAAACACTTACCATTGTGTTACAGTTTCTCCAATTTTTCAGTAAAGTCACATGCTATACAGGTTTGGAGCCTGCTACAGGCTCTGCCATAGAGTATAGCTGTGTAATAGCTATACCATCTAGGTTTATAGAAGTACACTCTATGATGTCGACGCTATGATAAAACCACCTAACCATGCATTTCTCAGAACATGTCCCCATCTTTAAGCAATGTGTGGCTTTCTGATTAGACTCACTTTCTGAGAAGTCTTTACCAATCTCCCTGAACTACCTCAGCTACTGCTACGTTGTGTTTTCTTTCTTGCTGAACTATCATACTGCCTTATATTTTACTATGGATTGGATATCGTTTGTGTGGTACCACTGAGTCTCATGCTGAAATTTGATCCCCAGTGTTCACGGTGGAACATGGTGGAAGATGTGTGGGTCTTGGTTGGTGTCACTCTTGCAGACACAAGTGATTTCTTTTTTAGTTACCATGAGAACAGGTTGATAAAAAGAGCCTGGAACTTCCTACTTCTCTCATAGTTGCTACATATGCAGACTTCCCTTCACTTTCCACCAGGAGTAGAAGCTTCCAAAGGCCTCACCAGAAGCAGATGCTGGCACCATGCTTCCTGCAGAGCCTGCAGAACCATGAGCCAAATAAATCTCTTTTCTTAATTAGCCAGCCTTGGATATTTCTTTATAGCAACGTAAAACAGACTGATGTATTTACTTTAATTATTTCTTTGCTGGTAATTCAAGGCTATACACACTCTGCAGTCAAAGAGCACGTCTATCTGTTCATTATTGGACCACCACAGCCCAGCATGCAGTAAATACTCAATTCAATATAAATTGTCGAAAGAGGGAGGAAATTTAATCTTGAATCTCACAATGTTGCCTAATCTTGGAATGGACATTTTGATGTAGTTACAGAAATAGGATTTATTTGTCTGGGATTTCTTGATTTTGTCACTAGCAGTCTTGAAATAGCTGATGTCTGGGTAATAAAATGGTGTGGTCAAACAGATCGTACGAGTATTTGCTCACTTGGCACTTCTGTACTGAGAACCAACTATACATTGAGCACTTTTCTAGGTGCCAGAAGTGATTTCGAGAGAGAAGTGGTAGGAATCAAAGTCCCTGCTTTCCAAGCTTACATGGGGTAGTTATGGAGACAGACAGTGTACAGGTACATATATAAATGGACAAGATCATTTCTGACAGCAACAGCTGCCTTAAAGAAACTAAAACAAGATGTTGTGATAGAGAGTAGAAGGGAGTATTTGTATGTAGAATAGCCGGAGAAGGCTTTTCTCCTTAACATAGGAATAACTTTGTAAAAGAGTTTTAAATTTTTGTGGGTATACAGTAGGCATATAAAAGGCCAGCTTTTGATCTGGGTGACAATGTGGATACACACTGCACATTTCTAGGAAGAAGTTTTCTTAGAAGAGGTTCTCAGTCAGCATAAGGTTTGTGTATTTCATGGACAGAAGAGGTGGTACAACTGGAATCTGAGAGATGAGGTGAGGGGCCAGGCTATAGATGACTCTGTAGCCATTGCGAGTGAGAGTAATTTTAAGTTCAATGGGAAACCACTGGTGCATAGCCACCGCTTATAAGACCAAAGTTCATCTACACAGAGTCCAATATACCTCAGAACTAATACAGTGATTCATGCAGCACACATACCTAAAACTACTTCTGTGTAGAAACTCACAAATCATTATAATTAGGAAGCTAGTGAAAATACTGTGCTCTCTCCCTCCCTTTTGCTTCTTTCTTTCCTTTTATTCAGTAAGCTCTGAAGTAACTAGCCCTGGGGGGAGATACAGTGATGAATAACCTCATTCAGCTCAAAGAAACAACAACAAAAAATCCCCAGTCAAATGGTTCATTGCAAACGGCAAAACAGTCATTGTTTAGTGGATGAGGTTTCCTCCCTTTAGTATCCAGGCAATGACTTATGATTTTCCGCCAAAGCTCCCACTTTTAAAAGAATGAATAAGCCCCAAAGGCCTCAGAGAGATCAGTATTACATTTCTTTTGGTAGCTCAGTTAGGGACTGAGATGGATAAAGAAACTGGACACTATTTCAAAGCCGAGGCCTGTAAATGTGATAGTAGATACAGTACTTCTGTACTCCTAAACCGTTTGGTACCCAAATGGTTTTTATGCCCTTCTATGTGTTTTTCTGCCTTATCCATAAATTTACTCATCCGAAATGAGTTTGCTTAATATATGTTTCGGGGTGCCCTCGCATCAGTATAACTGTATTTCCTGTGTTTCCCAGAGGAAAATCACCCCTGTGGCCTGAACCACTGCTCAAAGACTAATATGAAATTGAACGACAAGTGGCCATATTGCATAAGTAACAGCTGGACCACACAGCTATTTATTTACATAGTTTTGTTTTTGAGACGCAACTTTCAAAAAGCAACAACACATTACTGCAGAAAGTTACTTGGATTACTAAAACACAAGAGCACATTGGATGCTAATATGAGGTTCAATGCATTAATTTCATTCTCTAATCTCTATTAGGAAAAATGTCATGGGTTAATATATTTGTGCCCCACTGAGAATTAAAGAGGGAACAAAACGGTTAGCATTTGTAATAAGGCCATGCATTAATGTAGGAAGGTCATGCCAGATCACGTATAATAGATAGGGCTACATTATTTTCCATGGTAGCCAAAGGGGACTCAATTCAATGATGGGTAATGTTTTGAGAAGCATTTGTTTTTGATGTGAAAAGGAAATAGAACTAGAGCATTCTGGTTGATGGTAACCATAAATAAGATTTTCCCACAAAGGATTAGAAAGCAAAGCTACTCTTCTTACAAGTTCTATCACCTCAAAGTTCAAGGACCGGGTGAAGAGGTTGTCATATTTTGTGACGGCAGTGGAATATACTGCCCAGGTTTCATATATTGACACTGGCTTTAGTACTTGGGAGAAATAATCACATAAAATGAACTACACATTGATACTGAAGGTTTCACAAAAAGCCACAGAGAGATAACAATCCTAAATGGAGCAAACCTCCATGCATTTTAATTTCTCAGCTAAAAATTAAGATGGGCCGTTCTTAAAATTAATCTTATGGACAAGTTCAGTGTTTGATGGCTTCCAAATCTATTTTGGAAAAAGTAACTTGGTTTGAGATTTTTTGGGGGGAGACAAATATAAACAAGCACCTTCAGCACAAAGATTAACAAGTGAACATGTTGCAATTATAACAATGAGTATGTATTAGAATTATCATTGGAATCTTTAAAGAGTGTTTGGCATCTTATGAAACTCTTTACTATATATTGTATTATATAATAAAAGTCCTAGCAAATAAATGTAGCAAACTAAAGAAAAGCAGGAATAATCTAAAAAAATTAATTCATAAAGCACATAAACGGTCACTAAATATATAAAACATGTTAAATATTAAAAGTAACCAAATAAATGATGCCAAATCTTTTTACGAAAATAATAAAGATTAAGAAGGATGACTAAATGTAGTTCTCAAGTTAATAAGAATATAAACATTTATTACAGGTATAATAATTCTAAACACCACTTAAAGGCATTCGCATGTTGACGGCCTTCTTGGAAGAAAATGTGCCAATAAGTATTCAGTAATTCAACATCTAATAATTAAACTTAAGGAATTAATGACTAAAAAATGCAAAGCCACAGGACAAAGATCAGAATACTGCCTATAGTGGTGAACATCTGTAAACAACTGAAGTGTCCCACAAGAAAGTGTTGATTTAGATACTGATGTTATATTTGCAAAACAAAACACTACACAGCCATTGAAAATAATTCCATATTCCATGGAGGTGAGTAGGGGTATGTCACTGTCAGTTCTTATGTTTTCCTCCAGGGAATTTAATTAGTTGGTACTCCTGGTTTCTCTCCATCTTGTCACATCTCCTTTGCACGGAGAAATAACTGATTTTGATTAGTAAGTTTAGAAACAGGAAAACAGTATAAGAGCCCTGTCTTTTTCTCTGGGGTGTCAGTTTTCCTACAGATAGCATTAACTCTCTTTCACTCCTCCAATAGTTGAAATTGTCCAGGCAAAACACTTGTAGAGAAAAACATACATCAGGCCGGGACCATCTATTGCCAGGTGGAATGCTGTTTAATTTGGGGTTCAGTATCAATAAACCCTATTGCCTGCATTGATAAGATACCTCTTCCAACCTAGTCTTTTTCAGCATTCAAAATGACATTTTGGCCCCAAACCACCAACACTTTCATCATATATCACAACTGTTTAGAACTTGGATAGCATTAGGAAAAAACCTAATGTAGATGACGGGGTGATGGATGCAGCAAACCACCCTGGCACGTGTATAGCTATGTAACAAACCTGCACATTCTGCACATGTGCCCCAGAAATTCAAGCATAATTTTAAAAAAAAGAACTTGGGTTAAAAAAAAAAAGTTCAGTGGTTCCCTTAACATATCAACATAATATAATGATATTTAAAGGTATTTAAAGTGATAGAAGTGCTCACATTCTAATTAGCAATGATTAGAAAGAAATAGATATGAAGACTACAGAGTACAAGGCTTTGTGCAAAATATTTCAATAGTATTTATCTCTGCTTATAGATGGATACATGCTTCTTAATTTATTGTATTTTTGTTTTCTGTGTGTTTTCACCTTTTCCTGCAATTAGATTTTGTTACTTTTCTAATTAGATTTAGAATATTACTTTGATAAGTTATTACAGAAGTCTATAATCTTCCTAAGAGATTATTAATACACATAGGAGAAATTTGCCTGTGTGAGATGGTAGCCTTGATTTTACATGAAGACAATGTAACAAGTTAGCAGGAGTCTCAAGTCTTTCCCAGAATTACGATGATATACATTTATCATCATATAGTGAGATATATATATATATATATATATATATATATATATATATATAAATATATATTTGATAAATCCTTGGTGAAAAGGACGTCATTACTATATGGCCAAATTGCTTTCTAAGTTTCACCATAGGAGAACTGAGTATGTATGGAAACTTAACTGTCTAAAATATCCAGTACCCAAACTTAGCTGTGAGATGTTGTGGCTTCATAGTCAGATTTATCCAAAGGCTCTTCTCTTTGTATATTTGGCTATTTAGATGTTCATATGAATCCTTTAGATTTCTGTTAAATGGTAGAAATTTCTCTTTAAAAAGCCATTCTTTAGAAATACACTTTGTTCATTAGTTACTTGAAAAGACTTTAAATGTTTGCAATTTTCTGTCATAAATGTATGCATTAAGCTTTTTAGTGCGTCTATAACTCCAGACTAAAAAACCCATAGCAGCATTCCACGAAGACTCTTCCTTGACTCAGTCCAACCTATCACAGCTATGTTGGCTAATCTCTCAGAAACATATATTTGTAAATGTGCACAGAACAAATTTAAATTTCATCAACTCTGGGTATGCACATGTCAAAAACAAATTATGGGAATACAAAAGTATTATTAGTAAAATTTAAAAACAGCACATTTAAAAATCTTTCAGCTTTCATACAACTGCCATATTTTATGACATAATTAATCCAATTTCCCAACTTGAAAAATGTTTCCAGTTGCCACTGCATGATTACAGAAATTGCATTCCAAATCCTAGTCCTCTGCTCTTCCAACGTGTTTAACTATGAAGAAAACAAAGCAATTTAATATGCTTGTTTCCAGAATATTCTGGGTCACAAAAATTAGAAATTTAAAACTTTAAGAGACATTAACAAATTGCGTGATATCATTTACAACTTTCTTAAAACTATGAAGGGACTCTTCTGAGGCTTCTTATTAGAATCATGGATTTGCCTATCAGTAGCCAATATCTGGTCCCTTTATCTGCTCCAGAAGGACATCTGATGCCTTTCTTGTTTACATTATAAATAAGCTTTACCAGTGCCTAAGTGCTCAAATACGACTGTCATAAGAAATTTCAGCAAACAGACTGGGTTCCTTCTCCACTTTGACAAAGGAGCTTTCTGGATGAAAACATACAGCTGTGCAGTTTGTATACAGCACAACTCCAGAGGTGACACTCCTAGATTAGGAGGTGAATGGAATCCCCAGAGTTGTTGACTACAGTGCTCCAGGTAGGCCTTTGTGTGATGTAAAAGGCCTGGCAACCCCTCAACAAGTCTTTCATATCATTCCCTGGGCCCATCTCTCAGGCTTCCTTTCAACTCTAGAGTTCTACAACTTTTCTATTCATTATAAATTCCCAAGTCCAGGAGATGGAGAGGAATCAAAACATCAAACCACCTATGTTCAGGTATCCACATCTCTTCTAACTGCATGCAATTAAAAAATATATATAATATACTAATAGAAAAGTTGAGGTACAGTAAGACCAACAAATCAGGAAATGGCTGCTACTGAAAAAATAGTTTGTTACTCACAGGTCCCTGGAAGAAGTGGCATGCCACACCATGGTGGAGGCAGGTAGGAAGGTACTGGGATCCCTCAAGAGGCAGAAGGAAGAGAGGAAACTGTAGGCAAGATCCTTTTTGGTGGTCTCCATGGGAAGGAAGAGGAAAGACAGGGTATACAGGCCCCCTTTTGGCGAGTTTGCATCATTGCAGCAAGCTCTGGGGCATGGGAGCTGTCCCTAGCTGTCTGGTACTAGCTCTGGGGTGATGAGGGCAGGTGCACAGTGGCTCAACCTATGAGAGCACAGTAGAGAAGGTGGCTGGTGGTGTGGACTCTGGATGCATTTATTTGTATTTGAAATTTGAAAGGCATACCCAAAGGAGGAGCTGTTTTCTCAAGGATGGGGAGTGATCAGGTAAACAGGGGTTCAAGGCAAGGTGACTGAGGCATATTGGATTGTCAGTTTGTCCACAACAAGGACAGCATATGCATGTAGCACAAATTTTAAAGCATCAAGTTTACTGAAGCTAGAGGCATGATTAATGTAAAAGCTAGGGAAGACATTCTTGGAGGCCAGAATCACTCCTATTGCTTCTATATGTATACCCACTGCTGGACTTCAGTTCATTAGACCAGAAAGCTTACAGTGCACAACTGGTGTAGCCCAAGGCCAGAAGAGCTAACTTTGGTGGTGAGGGAAACCAGATATACCCAGAAAAGTTCTGAACGATTTAAGAGTGACTGAAATTGCCCACTTCATGACAGCAACATCAAGCCAGATCTAAGCAAGCATGAGTAACCTTTTATAGCACTTAATAGTTCATATAGTCAGAGGAAGCAAAGACAAGAAGAAAAATGGAAACAGGCATGAACTGGGTGTTGCTATGTATTGATTGCTGTTTTCAGGTAGTACATATCATTCTTACAACTTTATCATCTTTTACCAAGAATTTAAATAAACAAACTTTGTGAATTAAGTAATAATGTAGGCAATACAAATTATAAAAATAATTTTTAAAAAAGGGAAGGGCAACACATGGGGAAAAATTTTTGTTCCATAAGTCAACATGCAGTTATAAGATCTCTCTGGCATTAACATAAGTCCTGAATGGTCAAAGGAAACGTACTTATTCATATTTTTATGTTAAATTCCAGTGACCTAAAAAAAATACAGACTTCCCTAGAATGATTGCCTTCACACGGAAGGAGGTATGCCCATTTGTCCAATTTTTCTTTGTTGAAATATTCTTAGATTTCATGTCAACATACAATTAAAAGCAGACAGCATGTGGCTTGATGTTTGAGGTGAAAAGAGTAATAAAATACAAGAACTGTCATTCACTCTTGCTGAAAACAAGGCTAACCAGGGACCAATGTCTGGAAAATGAAAAAGACTGCCTGAATAATGTACATAGTCCCAGTATGTTCTAAAGGACATTAAAATACCCAACACCTTCAGAGTATCTCCCATTTTATCTCTAAACCCATTTGGGTAGATTATTCTTAAGAAAATTTAGCCAAGAAATGAACGGGGCTGGTGTAATTCCCTCTAACTGCACTCTCCATCAGGTTGTTAATGACAAAATGCATTACAGTTATTTATTACAAATAGATTAAAGGTGTCAGTATAGTTCAATTCATAGTGATTTTATACTTTTAAAATACATGGGAATTGGGCTTCTTCCCAATGCTGACAATGCACACGACTGCTTTCCGGGGAACTACATTCCTCTGGAGTACTTTTCTTTATGTTTATTACTTAAAAAAAATGAAAGTACCATCTGCTCTTGCCTCATAGTTGTTTAAATTGTTTAGAACCTCAGGTCATAATGAAAATAACTATGGTGCGCTTCCCTACAGTTAATTTCATCTGCAAATAATTAGTTACACAGTCTTTTATTTTAGCCCTGCAATGGGTGACAATGAGTACAAAATGACCTGGGAAACTACTGGTTTTTCAGGACTGAAGAACACTTTCGATCCCTCTAAGTGCTCTGACGTAGTACCAGAATGTGGCTATTACATTGTACCTTAGTGTCATAAATATGCATATGCTACACAAGTAAAATTCTTCATAGTTAATTAATGCTACATTATGTTAGATAAATACTTGCATATACACATTGTCTACTTAATCTCTCTTTGGAAACAGTTTAAAACAGGGAACATACATAAGTCAGATTCATTTTGTAAGAAATAGTAGTCTTTAAAATATAACTTAATAGGAGCTATATAGGCTATATAACATTCTCCTAAATAGCTAATAGCTAAATAATAGCTAAATAATGCAAATAGTCAATAACATAGAAATATGTATGTTATATCAAAAATTAAATGTATTGTAACTGGTTTTTAGTCTAGGATCTATACATATCCAGAAATTACAAAAATTTGGAATACCCATGTGTTTGTACATTTCTCTGAAAAGACTCCATCTGTACATTTTATCAAAATTTTTAAACTTATTCCATGTCAAATAAATATAATTTTAGATAAAATATTGTTATTTAATTATACAACCATTTTAAAGTTTGTTTAAAATAAAGCACTGTTTAAATATAGCAGGTACATGAGAATAGATTTCTAGAACATCTGTCTTTTATAAAAGAATGGTAAACTGCAGGGGAACACAGGGAATTTAATAAAGGAAGATAGTTATAAGTGTTCAAACTGTTAGAAAAATAGGCTAAATGAAGCAAAAGCTAAACATTTGTTAGGTGAATACTTCTCAGCAAGAAATTTGCATTCAGTTTGTAACTATGGTGCAGTCACGTTTGATTCATATATTTGGAATAACAACAGGTTTGAGTATATCATGTTGTTTTTGAAGCATTCCTGCACAGATATTAGGCTGATAACTCAATTTGGCATCATTGCATATATACAAACTACTGCATATATTAAGAGACTGAAGCAAAACTGCGTATTTCCCCTTACTTAGAACATTTTGTTTCTGTGAATGTTAAGTTTATTTTCAGCCCATCCATTAAATGTTTATTTTGCCATATTCATATTCTTAAGGTTTAACATTTGACACATTCTTTTTGTATTAATGAGGAGAAAATTATACCGTATCTCAGTACTCCACATGAAGATGTATTTTACAAAACCATAAGTTATTTTTTTAGAGGAACAGATTTAAGCATCTGCAAGCAAAAAGCTTACCTGAGGGCTTCTTGGGGGACTAGGCTGAGGGTGGAGTATTATATGGTTACCATGGCTCACCTATCCTGGTAACTATAAAAGCAAATACCTTCGAGATAATTGTATCAGATGCTTCAGTGAGAAAAATTGTAAATGAGAGAGGGCAGCTTAAATCTCCATCTTGGTTAACCATGTTCTTGTCTAGCTCTGAGCTACCTATCATTTCCTAGTGTTCACCAACACAAGCACAGAGAGGTCTTTCTTCTTTATTAAAACAGCTAAAACATTTTATTATTAATATTGTTATTTCCATTTTTTGTTCTCTAACAATCTCATCCAGTAAATGATATTAAGAGAAGAAATTGGAATCCTTTAACCAGCAGTGGGCCTCTACCTATAGTCTAATGCTATCTGGTGACATTAAACTTGGACACGGTAACTTGGGTAAGACTTCTGAGAAAAAGTACAGTTGAGATTTGAACCACACAGATGAGAACTGTGCAGATCCAATTACACATCAATTTTATCGCATGTCAGCAACCCCTCGGAGCCAGACCGGCCCTTCCTTTTCCTCCTCCTCCTCAGCCTGCTCAACATGAAGACAAAGGTGATGAAGACCTTTTCGATGATCCACTTTAACAATTAATGAAAATATTTTCTCTTCTTTATGATTTTCTTAATACAATTTTCTTTTTTCTAGCTTACTTTAAGAATACAGCATATAATACATGTAACATACAAAATATGTGCTAACTGACCGTAAGGTTTCTGCTCAACAGTACGTTATTAATGATCAAGTTTTGGAGGAGTCAAAACTTATTAAGATCCTTGGATTTTCAATTGTATGGGGATCATGTCCCCAAAACTGCCATGTTGTTCAAGGGACAACTGTAGTATGAACTTCACATTTGAAAGAGGGTGTTTTCAGATAGAGATTTAAATAGACACTTGAATCACAAAATATGGTTCAAAATGTTATTTCAAACTACTTATAACTTTTGATTGAAAGCCAACAATTACATTTTGTTGAATCTTAAAGCCTAATGGTTCATTGATTTTTTTTTTTCAGTCCAGAGGGTTTTCAAAACAAGTTTCATTTAAAAAAATAATAAATGTCCCTAGGGCAGGCAGTAGGTACAAAAAAAGAAGAAAGTAGGTTACAAGAAGAAAAGGATATCGTTCTATCTGTCTTATACATCTGTCTTCCATATAAGCTTTCTCTTGATTAAATGGTTTTGCAAACAACTACATATTTAAGAACACTATTTCAAATCCCACATGTGAGGCCAAAAAAGGCCAAATGATATGCCCCAAGCCGTGTACCTAGGCAGTTATCTTTCTGGCCCTGAGGCATTTTGTTTAAATTAAAATTTTCTCATTACTTAACTTAAAAATATTGCATGAGGAGTTAGTAGTTTATAATTCTAGTAACTTGGGCTGGACACAGTGGCTTACATCTGTAAACCCTGCTGCTGGGGAGGCTGAGGCAGGAGGATCACTTGAGGCTAGGAGTTTGACAGCAGCCTAGTCAACATAGTGAGACACTGTCTTTACAAATATGAAAATTAGCTGGGCATGGTGTTACAGGCTGAAGCAGGAAGACTGCTTGAACCCAGGAGATCAAGGCTGCAGTGAGTCATGATAGTGCCACTGTACTCCAGCCTGGGTGACAGAGTGAGACTTTGTCTTTTTTTAAAAAAATGAAACAGAACAAAAAAACAGAAAAAATGCCAGTAACTTGTACCTATTACCTTACTCAAGTGCAAACTATTACATGCACAGAATCCAGCAGAAGAATTAAGAAAAATGAGACTTCTTTCAAACTCAGTGAATTTCACTCAACACTGGCTACAGAAGCTTCCTTGTAAGCAGCTCTGGCTTTAGGCTCTCCAACTCTTTACTATCTCCTAGAGCTAGCCAGCACATCACTGATATAAGCCAGTCATATATTTGTTAGGTTCCCACTGAGTTTACAGAGCTTGATGCTATCAAAATGGATGTAGCAGTGTGCTATTAAAAAAAAGAGGATGTTTCAAAAATAGATGTAATTTAAAACAATAGTTTATTGGCTGCTTTTAAATAATTTTATTGTTTTTCAACTCATAGACCTTTAAAGGTCCTGCACTACATTAAGTATCTCATGAATACTTAAGATCCTGGAGAACATAATGTTAAGTAAAATAAGTTAGGCACAGAAAGACAAATACTGCATGACCGCATGCACAAAATCTAACAAAGTTGAATTCATAGAAGTAGAGACCAAAATGGTGATTATCCGGGGAGCAGTTGGGGAGATGTTGGTGAAAGAAAACACAATTTCAATCAGAAAGGGGGAAGAAGTTAAGCGATCTTATGCACAACATGATTTTTTTGAATTGCTTAGAGTGTAAATTTTAAGTGTTTCCACCACAAAAAAATGATAAATATGTGAGATAATGCAAGTTAATTAGATAGATTTAGCCTTTCCACGGTAGATGCATATTTCAAAACAGCAAGTTGTACATGATAAAACATTTTTATTGGTCAATTAAAAAAAGTAAGGAATCAAGTATTTATGAAAATGTACTCTGCTTCCTGGTTGAGTTCTATGCCTTGCTCTCTCCTTCGCACCAATGTAATACAAAATAAATAAAATTTTAAACAAGAATCTCATGAATTCTGGACCTTCTTCCCAGAAAAATGCCTTAGTGTACAGGTGCACAAGTTACTTAACTTAGTTGCAGTGGAAGTTCTCAGGTTAACAACCACTGCTGTGTGGTTTTAGTAATCTCCACCTCTGAAGAAACAGAACTCAAATCCTTGCGAGGCAATGACAACAAACTGTAAACATTATCTGAGTGCTATCCAGGTATCAAGTACAACGTTAACCGCTTTGCACGCACTCTCATTTAATACATACAATAATCTTAAGGAAATTCTATCATAGTCCCTATTATACAGATGAGGAAGCTTGGCTTAGAACATTTAAATAAATTGCTCAAAGTCAAAAAGCAAGTGTGTAACAGAGCAAGGATTTGAGCCCAGGTCTGGTACCATCTGGTATCAACAAAATCTTGAATCTAATGTATTTAAATATAATACAATTACTATTTCAGTAAGTATATTTTTGTTAATATGTGAAAACACCCAAAAGAAAATCTTTTGAGGAGGGGTGGAGCAAGCTGGTGAAACAGAAACCTACACCCTTTGTCCTCCCTGCTGAAACACCAAACTTTAACAACTATCTAGATACAGAAAAGCATTATCATGAACCAAAAATCAGGTGAGCAATTACAGTATCTGGTTTTCACTTATTATTGCCGAAACAGACATTGGGGAAGGCAGGAGAGACAGTCTTGAATCTCCAACACTGCCCCTGCTCCCAGCCGCCAGATCAGCCCTGCTGGAGAGAGAATCCGTACACTTTGGGTGGGGAGAGTGCAGTGACTGGGGCATTTTATAATGAACTCAGCGCTGCCCCATCACAGCCCAAGAACAAAGTCCTGCTGTGCTCAGCCAGTGCCCATGCCTGGAGAGAACATTTGGACCAACCCTAGCCAGAGGGGAACTGCCCATCCCAGCAATTGGAATTTGAGTTTCTCTGCAAGTCTTAACTGCTCTAAGGTCCTAGATAAACTTGAAAGGCAGTCTAGGACACAAACACCGCAATTCCTCAGCAACCGCTAGTGCTAGGCTGGGCTTAGAGCCAGTGGACTAGGGTGGCACATGACCTAGGGAGACAGTAGCTGGAATGGCTAAGGGAGGGATTGTGCCTTCCCTCTCCCAGGCAGTGCAGCTCCCAGCAACAAAAGTGACTCCTCTGTATGTTTAAGTAAAGGGGAGCAAAGAGTAAAAAGGACTGAGTCTTGCATCTTGGATACCACCTCACCCATGGTACGACTGGGCAGCAGGCAGAATCATAAGGCCCCAGTTCCAGGTCCTCACTCCTGGAAGACATTTCTAGACACACCCTGGGCCCAAAAGGAATGTGCTGCCTTCAAGACAAGAGCCCAGTCCTGGCAAGATTTAACACCCGCTCCCTAAAGAGCCCTTTGGCCCTGAATAACCAACAGTGATACCCAGGTAGTACACTGTGGTCCTTGGGCTGAGACGTGCTGATTTTATGCTTAACCCAGCACATTTCCAGCTGTGGTGGCTATGGTAGACTCCTTCTGTTTGACAAAAGCAGAGGGAAAAGTAAAAGGGACTTTGTCTTGTACCTTAGGTACCAGCTAGGCCACAACAGGGTAAAAAAACAAGCAGGCTCCTGGGGTCATCAAGTCCAGGCCTGGGCTCTTAGATAGCATTTCTAGACCTGCTGTCATGGTTTGGATCTGTGTCCTCTGATAATCTCAAGTTGAACTGTAATTCCCAGTGTTGGAGGTAAGGCCTAGTGAGAGGTGATTGGATCATAGGGATGGAGTTCTCATGAATGAGTTAGCACCGTCCCCTTGCTGTTCTCATGATAGTGAGTGAGTTATTTTAAGATCTGGTTGTTTAAAAGTGTGTGGCACCTCCCTCCTCTCCCTCTCTTCCTCCTGCCCTGGTCATGTAAGATGTCCCTGCTTCCCCTTCACCTTCCACCATGATTCTAAGTTTCCTGAGGCCTCTCCAGAAGCAGAAGCTGCTATGCTTCCTATATGCCTACAGAACCCTGAGCTAATTAAAACTCTTTTCTCTATAAATTAACACTTCTTAGGTATTTCTTTGCAGCCACGTGAGAACAGACTAATACACCTGCTCTGGGGCAGAGGTGAGGCCAGTGCCCTGAAGGGTGAGTCCTAGGCCTGGCAGCATTCACCACTAGTTGACAGAAGAGCCCTCAGGTTTAGGTGCCCAGCAGCAGCGGCCTGGCAGAACCCCACAGAAAGAGGTTCCTCTGCCTGTGGAAAAGAGGGGAAAGAGCAGGCAGAGCTTTGCATTATGGTGTGAGTTCCAGCTTAGCTGCAGTAAAATACAGCATCAGGTAAACTGCTAAGATTTTTGATTCCAATCACTGGCTCTCAGAGAGCATCTCTAAATATGCCCAGGGCCTAGGGAAACTCACTGCCCTGGAGGAAAAAATCCTGGGCAAGACCCAGGGCTGTGCTGGCTTCAGGTCTGACCCAGCACAGTCCCGGGGTGGTGGCCACAGGGGTGCTTATATCATCACATTCTCAGCTCCAGATGGCTCAGCACAGAGGGAAAGATACTCTGTTTGGGAGAAAATAAGCGAAAATAATAAGAGTCATTGCCTGGTAGTCCAGAGAATTATTCTGGATCTTATCCAAAACCACCAAGGCAGTACCTCTATGAGTCTGCAAAAACCATAGTGTTATATGGCTTTGGGTGCAATTCTCTCAGAATACCTGGAAAACCTTCCCAAGAAGGACAGGCACAAACAAGCCCAGACAATAAAGACTACATAGATATTTAACTCTTCAATGCCCAGACACTGATGAACATCTACAAGCATCAACACCATCCAGGAAAATATGACTTCACCAAACCCACTAATTAAGGCATCCAGAGGAAATCCTGAAGAAACAGAGATATATGATTTTTCAGACAGAGAATTCAAAATAGCTGTTTTGAGGAAACTCAATGAAATTCAACATAATACACGAAAAGAATTTAGAATCCTACCAGATAAATTTATCAAAGAGATTGAAAGGATTAGAAAGAATCAAGCAGAAATTCTAGAACTGACAATGCAATTGATGTACTGAAGAATGTATCTGAGTCTCTTAATAGAAGAATCAAACAGTAGAATTGGTGAGCTTGAAGACGCAGGCTATTTAAAAATATACAGTCAGAAGAGACAAAAGAAACAATAAATAACAGTGAAGCACACCCACAAGATTTAGAAAATTGCCTCAAAAGGGCAAATCTAAAAGTTATTGGCATTAAAGAAAAGGCAGAGAGAGATAAGGATAGACAATCTATTCAAAAAGGTATCAGAGAACTTTTCAAATATAGGGAAATATATCAGCATTCAAAGACAATAAGGTTATAGAACACCAACCAGATTTAACCCAAAGAAGACTACCTCAAGGCATTTAATAATCAAACTACCAAATGAGAAGGACAAAGAAAGAATTCTAAAAGCAGCAAGGAAAAAAAAAAATAGAGCTCCAACAAGTCTGGCGGCAGACTTTTCAGTGGAAAACATAGACCAACAGAGAGCGGAATGACAATATTTAAAGTACTGAAGGGAAAAAAAAACAACAAGAGATTTTAAAGTAGAATACATATTCAGTAAAAATATCCTTCAAGCACGAATAAAGACCTTCTTAGACAAACAAAAGCTGAGGGATTCCATTAACATCAGACCTGTCCTACAAAAATGCTAAGAGGAATTTTTCAATCTGAAAGAAAAGGATGCTAATGAGCAAAAAGAAGTTATCTGATGAATCAATAAAAAATAATAACCACAACATCTTCTCAAGATGTAGACAGTGCAAAAAGACATGAAAAGGAAAAACAAAAACATAAAAAGCAAGGGGATGAAGTTAGAGTACAAAGTTGTCGTTAGTGTTCTTTTTGCATGTTTGTTTGTATATGCAATTAGTGTTGTCATCAGTTTAAAATAATGGGTTATAAGACAATATTTGCAAGACTCATGGTAACCTTAAATGAAAACACCATACAATGGATACAAAAAAAGAATTAAAGCAAGAAATTAAAGACATACTGCCAGAGAAAATTAAAAGGTAGACAAGAAGAAAGAGAAGAGTGCAAAAAATCAGAAAACAACAAAATGGCAGGAATAAGTCCCAATTTATCAAGCGTCAATAACAAATAGACTAAACTCTCCAATCAAAAGATGTAAAGTGGCCAGACAAGGTGACTCATGCCTGTATTCCCAACACTTTGAGAGTCTGAGGTGGGTGGATTACCTTATGTCAGGAGTTCGAGATCAACCAAGCTAACATGGCAAAACCCCTTTCTCTACTAAAAATACAAAAATTAGCTAGGTGTGGTGGTGCATGCCTGTAATCCCAGCTACTTAGGAGACTGAGGCACAAGAATCAGAATCACTTAAACCCGGGAGGCAGAGGATATAGTGAGCCGAGATTGAGATTATGCCATTGAGCTCAAGTCTGGGTAACAGTGAGACTCTGTCTCCACAAAAAAACAAACAAACAAAAAAAACACACAGGGTGGTGGTTGAATTGATGAAAAACAAGACACAATTATCTGTTGCCTACAAGAAACACACTTCACCTATAAAGACACACATAGACTGAAAATAAAGGGATGGAAAAAGATGTTCCATGCTAATGAAAAAAAAAAGGCAGGAATAGCTACATTTATATCAGACAATATAGATTTTAAAACAAAAACTGGAAGAAGAGACAAAGAAGGTCATTATATAATGATAAAGTGTTCAATACAGAAGAGGATATAACAATGGTAAATATATATGCACCCAACACTGAAGCATTCAGAAAAATAAAGCAAGTATTTTTATAGCCAAAGAGAGAGATAAACTCCAATATGATTAATAGATGGGTACTTCAACATCCTACTTTCAGCACTGGACAGATTTCCCAGGCAGAAAATAAACAACAACAACAACAAAAAAAACCACACCAGAGTTAATCTGCACTATTAAACAAATGTACCTAACTGATAATTACAGAACATTTCATCCAACAGCTGCAGAATATACATTCTTTTCCTCAGCACATGGATCATTCTTAAAAATAGGCCATTATCAGGTCGCAAAATAAGTCAAAATATTCAAAAATATTTGATATAATATTAAGCATCTTCTTTAACCACAGTAGAATAAAACTACAAAGCAAAAACCAGAGGAATTTTGGAAACTATACAAACACATAGAAATTAAACAATATGCTCCTTAATGACAAATGGGCCAATGAAGAAATTAACAAGAAAATTAAAACTTTTCTTGGAAAAATAAATGATAAACACATAACATACCAAAACCTATGGGATACAACAAAAGCAGTACTAAGAGAAAAATTTGTAGCTGTATCAAAATCAAAAAAGATGAAGAATTTTAAATAAACTGATAATTTATCTTTAAGAACTAGAAAAGCAAGAGCAAACTGAAACCAAAAGTAGAAGAAAATAAATCTGAAATACAAAAGTCAATGAATTGAAAAGTATTTTTTTAAAAATAATAAACAGAATTGACACACCTTTAGCCAGACTAGGAAAAAAAAGACAGAAGACCCAGATAAAATCAGGGATAAAACAGGAGACATGACAACTAACTTCAAAGAGATTCAAAGGACCGTTAGTGGCTACTATGAACAACTATATGCCAATACATTAGGAAATATAAAAGAAATGGATAAATGCCTTGACAAATATAACCTACCAAGATTTAACCATGAAGGAATAAAAAACTTAACTGACCAATAACAATTAATAAGATTGAAGCAATAGTAAAAAATTGTCCCGTAAAGAAAAGACCCGGATTTAATGGCTTCCATCCTGAATTCTACCAAATATTTAAAGAACTAATACCAATCCTACTCAAACTATTCTGAAAAATAGAGGAGGACGCAGTTCTTTCCAACTCATTCTATGAGGCTAGTATTGCTGTGAGACCAAAACCAAAGGCATATCAAAAAAATGAAAACTGCAGACCAATATCCCTGATAAATATTGACAAAAAATCCTCAGCCAAATACCAGAATACCAAACTCAACAATAAATTAATTAAAAAATTAAAAACAAGTAAAATTCACCCCAGGCAGGCAAGGATGATTCAACATATGCAAATCAATCAATGTGATATTAAAACCATGTTATCAATTCAATTGCTGCTAAAAAATTATTTTATAAAGTTCAATATAACTTCATAATAATAAAAAAAATAACTCAAAAAACTGGGTAGAGAAGGAACATACCTCAACATAGTAAAAGCTATATATGATCAACCCAGAGCTAGTACCATACAGAATGGGGAAAAACTGAAAATCTTTCCTCTGAGATCTGGAACACACCAAGGATGCCTGCTTTCACCAGTGTATTCAATATAGTACTGAAAGTACTAGAGTAATCAGACGAGAGAAAAATTTAAAGTGCATCCAAATTGGAAAAGAATAATTCCAATTATCCTTTCCTTCCCAGATGGCATAATCTTATATTTCAAAAAACCTGAAGGCCTTACCAAAAAAAAAAAAAAAAAACAAAAAACAACAACTATTAGAACTGATAAACAAATGTAGTAAATTTACAGGATAGAAAATCAACATACAAAAATCGGTAGCATTTCTACATGCCAACAGTTAACAATTTGAAAGAGAAACAAAAATATCATTTAAATAGCCACACATAAAATACCAAGGAATTAACTAAAGAAGTGAAAGATTCTATAATAAAAACTATAAAACACTGATGAGAGAAATTGAGCAAGACACTAAAAAAATGGGAATATATTCCATGTTAATGATTGGAAGAATCGATATTGTTAAAATGTTCATATTACCCAAAGAAATATACAGAAATTCTTCACAGAAAAAAAAAAAAACCTCCTAATATTTATATAGAACCACAAAAGACAGAATAGCCAAAGCCATCCTGAACAAAAATAACAAAACTGGAGGAATCACATTACCTGACTTCAAATTATACTACAGAGTTGTAGTAACCTAAATGGCACAGTACTGGCATAAAAAACAGACCCACAGGTCAATGGAATAAAATAGAGAACCCAGAAACAAATCCACCCACCTACAGTAAACTCATTTTTGACAAAGGTGCTAAGAACATACACTGGAGAAAAGACAGTCTCTTCAATAAATGGCCGAGAAAACTGGATATCCATACAAGGAAGAATAAATGTAGACCCTATCTTTTGCCATATACAAAATTTTATAGCAAAATGGATTAAAGACTTAAATTTAAGACCTCAAACTATGAAACTACTACAAGAAAACATCAGGGAAACTCTCTAAGACATTGGTCTGGGCAAAAAACTTTTGAGTAATAACTGACGAGCACCAGCAACCAAAGCTAGCATGGACAAACCGGATCACATCAAGTTAAAAAGCTTTTGCACAGCAGAAGAAACAATCAACGAAGTGAAGAGACAACTCAAGAATGGGGGAAAGTATTTGCAAACTACCCATCTGACAAAGGTGTAATTTGCAAATACTACCATTAATAACCAGAATACATAAGGAGTTCAAACAACTACACAGGAAAAAAAAAGTCTTATAATCTGATTTAAAATGGACAAAATAGTGGAATAGATGTCTCTCAAAAGATACAGACAAATGGCAAACAGGCATATGAAAAGGTGTTCAACATCTTTGATCAACAGAGTAATACGAATCAAATCTACAATCAGATATCATCTCACCCAGTTAAAATGGCTCTTATTCAAGTCAGGCAATAACGCATGCTGGCGAAGACATGGAGAAAAGGAAACTCTCACTCACTGTTGGTGGAGTGACTATAGTAAGAATTTAATTGTACATTTTAAAATAAAGAGTAAAGCTAGATTGCTTGTAACACAAGGATAAATGCTTGAGGGAACAGATACCCAAATTTCCATGATGTAATTATTATGCATGGCATATCTGTGCCAAAATACCTTATGTATTTCATAAATATATATAACTGCTATGTACCCACAAAAATTTAAAGTACAAATAATGAATAAAAAAGAACAGCAGTTGACACCCTCCCATGCCTTATGCCCCATTTCCCAATGTCGTAAGTCATACTTGAGACACAAGATTGGTCTTGAAAGTTGTCATCAGGCAAATTTAAGTGCTTAATGTGCCTTACTCTTGTTCCTTGTCCTTTTAAACAATTCAGTAATTTTTAAGTGTACAATTTAATGGCATTAATTGTATTCATAATTGTGTAGCCATCACCACTCTCTTATTTCCAAAACCTTTCATTATCCCAAAAAGAAAGTCTGTCCCCATTAAATGATAATTTCCTATTCTCCCCTTCCTTTAGTCCCTGTAACCTGTGGGCAGTGAGCTCAGATCAAACCACTGCACTCCAGCCTGGGAGATAGATCAATACTCTGTTTCAAGAAAAAGAAAAAAAAAAAAAAAGAAAAAGAAAAAGAAAAGAAAAAGGAAAAGGAAAAGGAAAGGAAAAGAAAAATGATTCTACTTTCTATTTCTGTGATTTTTTCTATTCCAGGTACCTCATATAAATGCAATCATATTATATTTGTCCTTTTGTGTCTATCTTATTTCAGTTAGCATAGTATTTTCAAGTTCACCCATGTTGTAGCATGTATCAGAATCCCATTTATTTTTAAGGCTGAATAATACACCATTATATGTATACACCACATTTCGTTTATCCAGTTATCTGTTGCTAGTAATTTGGGTTGTTCCTACATTTTGACTATTGTGAATAGAAATTGCTATGAACACTGATGTCCCAGCATCTGTTGTCTCTTTAATTTGGGGGGTTACATATCTAACAGGGAAACTGATGGATCATATGGTAACTCAATGTTCAAGTTTTAGAACTTCTTTATTTTTTATTTCCTATTCTTCTCTGTATAATCTACTCACAATCTCTCACCTGCTTCATCCATAAAGCTTCTGCATTCCTTCTCAGTACTAATAAGATCTGAATGTTCAACTTTTTGTAAGAAAAATGATTTTATCTTTGGGCTGGACATGGTGGCTCATGCCTCTAACCCCAGCACGTTGGGAGGCCGAGGTGGGCAGATCACTTGAGGTTAGGAGTTCAAGACCAGCCCAGCCAACATGGTGAAACCCTATCTCTACTAAAAGTACAAAAAATTAGCTGGGCATGGTGGCACAAGCCTGTAGTTCCAGCTACTCAGGAGGCTGAGGCAGAAGAATCGCTTGAACCTGGGAGGTGAGGGTTGCAGTGAGCCAAGATCAAACACGGCACTCCAGCCTGGGAGACAGAGAGATACTCTGTTTCAAAAAAAAAGGGAAAAAAAAAAGGAAAAGAAAGAAATGATTTTATCTTTAATGCTTGCCTTGTGTCAAGCTCTATGGTAATATTTTTAATGATACTACCAAATTCACTAAGGTAATTTGTCATGACGTAACTATGTAACATATGATCATATCATAATATTTTGTCCAACTCTGTCTTGTGTTTCTTTCAGAGTACTATTTTATAGTTATCATTATTTTGGACTGAAAAAATGAAGAACTAATCCCAACAGCACTAATACATTTGATTCATTGGCTTCCTTACCAACCATATACGCACATTAGAAGCTAGTGGATTGAAAGCAGAGAAACATTTCATTAAGCTTATATGCAATAAATATTGCAGTATGCCAACTTCTTCCCCAGAATTTCTTAATATTACCATAACATAATTTTATATTTTTAACATATGTCACATGAATGATAGGGTACATTCTTCCTAAATGCTATGGTCTGGATATGGCTCCTCCAAAATTAATTACCAATGTGACAGTATTAAGAGGTGGACCTTTAAGCATGAGGAAATGTGTTCTCTTTCGGGGTCCACAAGGCGGCGTAGTTTTAAGGGCAAGAACTTCCTAGCACCATGTCCCCCTCCCATATCTCTCCATCTGGGAGATTTACCAGTTTATGTTCAAATTTCACCTGCAAGGGAAGAAACTAAGAGTCAATCACCCCAGCAGAAGTTCTAAGGAACTCCTTTCATTGGCCAGGGGTCTTAGAGAAGGTGGGGGTTCCTCTCGGGTTAAAAGTCCCCTTCTTCCACACCCCTTTGGATTCCATGTTTGGATCCCCTTCCAGGAACACTCCCTTCGTGGAAGCCATCTTTCTCTCTCCTGGATTTCCCCTCTGGAGTCCCCTTCCATGAACACTCCCTTCATGAAAGCCTGTCTTCCCCTCCTAAACTCCATCTCTCTCTCTATTCCTTTTCACTCAATGTGGAAGCTGCTTTCCTCTTTTGGATTCCATCTTTCTGGATTCTCTCACTCAGTGTTAGAGTTGGCTGTTTCTCTCTCCTCCTGTTTTTCTGTCTTTAAATAAATCACTTTCTACAAACACTTTCGAGTCTGGCATTTACTGTGCACTGTGCCGTGGTCCCTTCTCTCATTCTTGAGAGGGCAGGAGGCCAAGAACCTGGAGAAGTGTCCTCTCAGGGGAGCTGAGGGCACCCTGAACCCCTGAACCCCAATATTACAAGAGATTAGGCCATGAGGGCTCTTCCCACATCAATAAGGCCCTCATAAAACAGCATTCAGCTTGCTTGTCCTTCTGGCTTCTGCCATGTGAGAACACAGCAGTCCAAGACACCAAACCTGTATGTGCCTTGATCTTGGACTTCCCATCTCTAGAACTGTGAGAAGGTAACTTTCTGCTCTTATGAATTACCCAGTCTCAGATATTTGGTTATAGTAGCACAAATGAAGTAAGACACTGTATCTATTGACTTCATAAGATCAAAACTACAGCAACAGAATATTGAAGGGAAATCTATAAGCATTTCTTCAATTACAGAATGGGAAGAAGGAAAGGAGAAGTGAAATAATGCCAATTGAACAACTACCACCTGTGAGCCGTTGGAATAAACTAGCTGATTTACACATATCTTCTCAATGACATCATCTACAACCAGTGAGACAGGGAAAGTCCCTATACAACAGATGTGAAAATGAGGCTTGAAGAGGGGAGTGGTTGGCCCCCCAGTTCATGGGATACACAGCAGGGCTTCCGCTGATCAAGTACTGCATTTACAAGATGCAGGAAAACTGCATGGTAAGGATAAGACAGGGGAATCCAACTGTCGAGTCCCATCCCTCCCCTTAGTCATTTTTCTATCCACTTGTACAGTCGTGTTCTTGAGAAAAACTACTGTACAATACTATAAAAAGTGTTTATTTTTCTAAGCACTATGAATTTATTTGTTCTTACACATTTTAGGTCAGATATTCCCTTTAAAAGTGTGTATTTTAGAAATTTTATTGGGAATTTCAGGTGACCAGCCAGATGAGGGGGCTCAGATCTGTAAGTATACTTAACTAATGTACTAATTAGAAGTTAATAGGGCAAAAAAGTCATATTCTTTTGTTTACAGATAATTAACAGTGTGTTGGTAGCATATCAATTGTCTTTTAAAATATGTGATTTTAAGTTTACAACAATTTTAATAAAGTTATTTGCCTTATACAAACAATTTGAATCTGGATGACATTTATAGGTTACTTGCTCTTTGGTAATTAATAGTGTTTTCAAGATAAAATTATATAAGACTGTGAGAATTTAGTCTTAGATACAATATAAAGCCCATTTACCATGTTGTAGATATGGTCTGTATTCTCAGTTACAGGTAAATTACTAAAAATTGTTATAATGATTCTGACTGTGGAAACTTGCACTGTATACAAGGATAAATCCTATATTCCTGATGCTCTGGGTAGAGAGGAAAAGGGTGATTCAGAGCAATTAATTCTGAGTTCACTGTCGAACCATGAACACTTTACCTCAATTGGCAACTATGGGTAATTAATTCCACATCTAAGTGGAAAATTATAAAACAAAGAAAACTCTATCAAAGAGAAGATGTTATTTAACTTACAAAGAACAACAACTGTGGTAGTGCTTTGATTTTCATACTTCATTTTGTAAAAGCATAGGGAAGGCATTTCTTTATTTCATATGTTTGTTCTTATTAATTCAAGCTCTTAAAATGATTAATCCACAATTTAGATTGCATATAATTAATCATACAGATTTATTGTGGCAATAAACACTTCAGGAATACTTAATAATTTAAGGTGAGTTCATAAAAATATCTATAAAAGAAATAGTACATACATATACAAACATGTTGGTGCACCCATATGTATACATACATATATATGTATATACATAATGCGTGCATACTTCTAAATATATGTAAGTTGTGTCCTATTTCCAAGAACTTACTTCTGTAAGGCTCTCTCTTGATTGACTCCATCAGCTCTTCTTCACCTAAGTCCTCTTTACTCATCCTTCAGATTTCAGTCTAGGTAACATTCTTTTATTTAAAGAGAACTTGCATTTTACAAAACATCAAACGTTCACTAAATAATTCAATAGACACTCACTCCTGAGCTTTAACAGAACTCAACAATTTGTGATATCTGCTTGTTTTTATATAAATTTTCAAATATAGATATGATCAAACTATGTCTTCCTTTCTCTTCCCTTCTTCCCAGAAGTGGACCTATCCAAATATTGTGATCTAATATTACCAGGCATGTTTTTATATTCTCTTGTACATGTAGGATCTATGAATAATAGATATTTTCGTGGGTTGCTTTTGAAATGTTTACATAAGCAGGACATGTATGGTTATACCCTTATACAGAACTTATTTCCCTTTAAAGAACTTAAAAACATTTTGTAATATAGTTTTTTGAGTACTTATTTATGTGACCAGAGTACATTTTTTAAGGCAGTGACCATATTAATTTTGCTTATCAATTATTAATTATTGAAGGTATTTTAACTAAAATAAATGTTATTGAGGAAAAAAGCAGTCCTCAGATTTATGAGGCATGGATCATTTGAAGTCACACTCAAAGAGAATAAGCTTAATAGTAGCAGTTAGGAATACAATGCTACTTAAGTCCTTGGCATTTTTGTTTCAATAGCATTTATTAATCACCCACCCTATGCCTTGACATTTTGTTAAGTAATGTTGAGGCCAAAGACATATTCTCTTCCCTCAAGTAAACAATATTTTCCAAGAGCAATTAGGTGTTCATCTTTGAAACCAATATATTTGGTAGACTTTACTTAAAATATTACATCTTCCCTATTAGGTTCGGTGTAGCCCAGGTCTGCGTATAAGCCCACATTAGGTGTTTTAAAAGTGATTTATTATGATAAATTACAAATCTTAGTAATTTCAAAAGGATTCCTATATAGTTGCTCACTTCATTACCTGCCATTGTTTCCAAATATTTGGTTGACTATCAGTGTTACTTTTAGGGATATCTGCCTGTAAGTGACAGGAAGCCTTCCAAATATCATGATGATCCATAGCCCCTAAGGCAGAAGCTTGGTTCAAGATCATGCCCTGTATAGATGTGCAACTAGATATGTATGCAGAAAGGCAAGAAATCAAACATAAATTAATGAGAATGCTTATAATTACATTTATGTGTTTTCCCTATAATACACTTTTGAAATGAAAATGGACATCAGATTTGTCCATCTGCTTAATGAAGGGGAAAATTTAATCTAATTACACTCTAGCTGAATATTTACTCCTAATGCAGTATTTGTTTTTTAATATTTTACTTTAAAAGATAGTTTCCAGAAACATATTAAACCAGAAAAAAGCAATTCTCTCCAAAAAGAATTTAACATTTTTTATTCTATCATCTAATACAATTCACTAAACATAAATGCATGCCAAATCTGAAGTTCTATTAGTTAATGCCATGAAAATACGTCCTAAACTTCTTATACATTCTTTTATAGAGATAGCACATAAAAATATTATTTAGAAATAATCTTTCTCTTTAAAATTAAATATTTTTAACATGTTAAAATTATCATAAAGTGTATCACCTATTTGAAATTGGTCTTTGTATTCTATAATTATATTAAAGCAATTATTAAAGGGTGGGAAGTATTTTTCTTTTTGTGTGAATTTATTTAATATATAAATTACATTTTGTTAGAGCCTTCAATATAAGGAGCCTAATAATCTTAACAAATTTTTATTTTCAATTTAAATTAACCTCATTCCTGCTACCTCATTATTAACTTAGTCTTCAAATTCTTTTCCTACCAAGAAAAATATATAGGTACATGTTCAAAAAATAGACATAATATGTATCTAGGACACAGGTAAATATACTTTTCTATAAAGTTTAAATTGGATCAGAAATTTATTTTTAATCCCATATGAAAACAAATCACATACACACAGCTGGGCTGTGCATCACTTGTGAGTCATTTCCCTCTTTGCCATATGCTATCTTTTCAAGCAAATATTGATGTGCTAATGGAAAGGAAGGCTGTGGAGGACCAGCTCCAGTTCTAATATACAACTGCTGCTCCCCAACACTTTTTAAGGATCATTCTTCCTATTCATATTTAGTTTTGAATAGAAAATAAATGGGGATAAGGAGAGGCAGGTCGAAAAAGAAGCAAAACACTTGAGGCTAAGACTTATGAAGAAAGAAGTCACAGGTTTTATGAAAGGCAAGGGGCTCTTACATATCTTATGTTCTCTTGGAGAATTATGTTCACAGTCAAATGCTGCATTGACAAGCACGTTCAGTATGAATATACTCAGTCAAGATGATACTGGTTTGCGTTAAAGAATTCATGTTTATGCCTCCACCCTCAAAGTTTCTATTTTAAAGCCTTAACCCCCAAAATGAAGGTATTGAGAGGGGAAGTCTTTGGAAGGTAATTTGCTTGAGATGAATTCATGAGGGTGGACCCTCTCTGATGGAATTAATGCCTTTATAAGAAAAGCAAGACAGCTAGAGCTTCCTCCCTCTGCCGTGTGAGAACACAGCAATTAAGAAGCCAGGAAGAGGTTACTCACTAAGCACCTTGATCTTGGATTTCCCAGCTTCTAGAACTGTAGGAAATGAATATCCATGTTGTGTAAACAACCCAGTCCATGACGCTTTATTACAGCAGCCTGAGAAGACTAAGTTTGCTATTTTTATTTCAAGTGTATCAGAAAGTTGTCACTGATAGCTAAAGACTTCTTTGTGGAACTTGCTAAGATTCCTTTAAAGGAGACTTTTGAAATCACAGTTCTTTCTTATCACTCTCTGGGGCTCTGCTTCCCCATCACCTTAACTTCTCCCTGGATTTGTTTCCAGAAAGATCAAGCAGCAGCTTCTGATATTTTGGTATCTTCCTAAATTTGCCAATCTGCAGCTCAATGGACAAGAAACAAAAATAAGAACAGTAACAAGCAAGCATAAAATTGTATTTTTAGCCAAGTGTGGTGGCTCAGCCATGTAATCCCAGCACTTTGGGAAGCTAAGGTGGAGGATCACCTGAGATCAGGAGTTCGAGAGCAGCCTGGCCAACATAGTCAAACAGTGTCTCTACTAAAAAAAACAAAAATTAGCTGGACATGGTGGCACATGCCTGAAATCTCAGCTACTATTTCAGGAGGCTGAGGCAGGAGAATTGCTTGAACCCAGGACATGGAGGTTACAGTTAGCTGAGATCGTGCCACTGTACTCCAGAGTGACACTCCATCTCAAAAAAGTATTTTCTACACAGTAATAATAATAGTAACAACTGCCATTAACACTTACAGAGCATTTACTATGAGTCAGGCATTTTATAGTGACTCATTTTATGCTCGAAACAATCTTTGAGTTAGACAGTATTGCTATCCCTAAGGAAACTAATGAATAAGAAGGATGAACAACCTGGCCAATAACACACAGTTAGGACACACATTTAGCTTCCTTTTTTTTTTTTTTTTCTTTTTTTTTGAGACAGGGTCTGGCTCTGCTGCCCAGGCTGGGGTACAGTGGGGTGATGATCATGGGGTGCAGTGGGGTGATGATCATGGCTCACTGCAGCTTTGACCACATGAGCTCAAGTGATCCTCCAACCTCAGCCTCTTGAGTAGCTAGGACCACAGGTGTGCACAACCACTCCAGCTAAGTTTTTAAATTTTTGTAGAGATAGGGTTTCCCTCTGATACCCAGGATTGCCTAGAACTCCTGGGTTCAAGGGATCCTACCATCTCAGCCACCCGAAGTGCTAGGATTACAGGCATGTGCTACCATGCCTGGCCACATTTGGTTTATAAAGGACTTAAAGGATAGAAATAGTTCACTCAATTTTCCATTGCTCCTAGAACCACGTGTGTGTGTGTGTGTGTGTGTGTGGGTGTGGGTGTGTAACTCTTAGCAGAGAATTTTTTTATTTTTAATCTTTTTCATTAGACTTTAAATTTTCTAAGTACTCAGAGGATTTTTTGTTTGAGTCAGGGTCTCACTCTGTCACCCAGGCTCAAGTGCAGTGGCATGATCATAGCTCACTGCAGACTCAAACTCCTTGGCCCAAGTGTATGTACCTCTGACTTCAGTCTCCAGAGTAGCTGAGACTAATGTCACATGCTGCCACCCCACCCAGCTAATTACATTTTTCTTTCGTAGAGATAGGATCTCACTATGTTGACTATGTACTTAAATCTTAAGGTGCTTTCAAAAATAGAGAAACTAGAAAATAAAGGATGAAAAATATTAAAATTTGCTATATTTCTCTCCTCAGCTTACCATGCCAGTTTATTTTCTAACAGTTATTTGTCTAATAATAGGATGAAAGTTTTCAAAATTTGGGCCAAATATTATTTACTTAAAACATGGCAGGTGATAGGATTTTTCTATGGAAAGCTTCCTGGGAATAAGCCCTGGCCTCCTTTCCGTTACTGGAAGCAATTTAAGGTTGTTAACTTCACGCTGTAATTTAAATACAAAAATAATACCATATATTGAATTAGTAGCTTCCCTTTGGGTAGTTTTGTGTATGGTCAGAATTAATGCATGGTCTAGTAATCATAATCTTCTATTTCATTAATTTCTATACTCAGGATTGACAGATAAAATACTGGCTGGTCAGTTAAGTTTGAAAGAGAGACGATTACTAAATTTTTAGTATATGTTCCATATAACACATTGTATATATATAATCTTTTTGTTTGCAAAATCTAGCACCCTCCGTATACTGTGTTGTTTTATAATGTGCATGTAAAGTGTGCTCTTTGTGCCTTTCTGGTTTAGATGCCAGGATTTTAATTTTAAAGAGTCTTATGATTTTATAAGTTGAGCACTGAAAAAGAAAATGTCAGTGTGCCTAAGAACTGAACTTCAAATTAAGATCTGAATTTTAAAAATCAGGTAATACCTGTGCGTCTAAAGCCAAAACTGAAAAGGCAGAGCAAAATGAAATGATCGAAGTCCTCAAGATCTGTATTTATTGTATGCATCCTATAGCCAGTATTAGAAATAAGTAAAATCACAGCACGAGAAGCATGAAGGCATGCTAACTGCAAGCAGTCAACTTAGAACAAGTCTCTGGGAAGCTGCCCTCCCCATACACACACTCTCCTTGGTTGGTTCTTCTAGTTGGTTCCTCACCCTTTACCTGTGGCGATAGCTAAAAAAGCTAAAGCCAAAGCTTTCTTAAAACAGCTCCTTGACTCAGTGTTTGAGTGTTGCAAAAAGTCCAGGATTCTCATGTAAAAATTTTGTGTTAAATGCTACCATCATATTAGTATTTAACTGAAGGTTTTTGCCAGAACGAATCAGAAAGAGCATTGGAAAAAATATCCTTCACAAAAAACACTGTATTGGTAAAATAATTTTCTATTTGCAAGTAATGTATTTCCAGAAACGTGTGAATAGAGAGGTTAGCCAATAATTGAGGGTAGAATCATATTGTTCAGTTAGAATATATTTAAAACATTTTTACACTTATTATTTGACACATAAAAATTTTACAGAATAGCACTTGGGGATACCACTGATAACCTATTTTCCACTTAAAATAGCTTCCAGGGATGCCAAATTTAGGAATGATGAAAATTTCTCAAGTCAATTTTGTTTCTAACTTATTCTGTTAGCCTTAGCTTTTTGACCTAAAGTAGGTGCCAATAAATGTTGGTTAAGCAAATGCTAATTTGCCATTTTCCCAAATGCCTCTGCCTCTTATCAGCCTGAAACTGACATGTATGTTGCTCCATGCTCAGTGAGGTTTAATTTAAAGCTTAAAATGTTTGCTGAATTTAAAATGTTTTATTGATACCACCAAATAAGTTGATAATATTGAATGTGATTTGTGGCTTACTCAATTTTAATTGCCAGCAAATGGTAGCATGTCTAGCACATAGTAAGCCATGAATATATACTTGTAGATGATGGGAGAATGAATGAATAAACGTGTTAAAAGCATTTCCTATGTTCATTTTGGTTTTATTGCTCCCTGCATATGTTGGAATTTTCCTTTGATTAAGTAACAAAAGTTAGAGGGCTATTTTCAAGGGAAAATCAAGGTATCATATGGGGGAAAAAAAAAAAAAACCAGAATGAATACAATCCTTATATAGAGGGTCTTTTCTGCTCTGGCTGTGCAATCTCAGAAAGGTATATTATCTGGGCAATGGAAGTAATAACAATGTCTACCTCATATTAGACATTGAAGTATGAAATAAAAACAAGGTTTATTGGAAACCTGTAGCCATGAGCACATATAATTGAAGGAATCTTGTGGTTTCCGATTCTGCGTTTTAATCTCACAGAGATGTTTCATTTTAAACCCATGCATATAACTATTGATACAAGAGGAATACTAGCTCGTAAGAAAGGTTAGCCTTGCTACGTCTGAAGTTACCTTTAAGAGGAAGATGCAATTCTCAAATGTTGAGCTTGGGTCACATACCGATATCCAGGCTGATCCACTGTCAGTCAAAATTGGATTTTTTAATCATTCAACTCTACTCCATTCCCACTGCAGAATTCATCCATATTAATTCATACTCTTTTGCCCAAGTTGCAGTGAAACTTACTTTCACCAAGACTGCATTTAGATTCTGGACCACACAAAACTGAATGTGCAAGACCATTCAAAAATTAACTCTTGAAACCTACATCATCACTACTTGCACAAGTCACAAAGCCAGATACTCATTCAAATCCAAGATGCTATGTTATAGCATAATAATAAGGAACTGATTATCTAAGTAGGCAAAAGTATAGTGACAGTTTTTTAACAATTTGTTCTGGGTATTTAAAAAGGCTGGCTTATCAAGCTGAGTGACTTTAATGAATATACATAGTAGGAATCCACAATAGAGCCCATATTTACTTTCTCATTTTTATTGTACTGCCAGTTCCATTTGTGGTCTCATTTCGGCTTTTCTTTGCCTATGAAGAAGTATTGACAAGTAACCTATCTATTCCTTGCTTATGCTACAAATTGAGAGTAAAATTCCCCAGAGATACATTTAAGTCATTGTCTTGATATATGTTTGAAAATCACAAGTTCTAGTTACTGTTTTCAAATGTCTTTTGACAGCTCTTCAACTCACAAGTATACATGTCTTATAAGTGATTTGATAACAAAAATCAAATGGCTTATTTTGGTGCATTTGTTTCATGATTATAAAGATTTTTCCAGCAAGCCGTAGATGCCCACTACAGACTTGTTTCAACCCTTCATTTCTATCAGATAAAAACATCAGGTACCATTTTCAAATAAGCAAATGCTGCCCCAGGGACGGAAAGCAAAGATGGACAGCAGTGAGTCCTGGTGCTTGGACTTGAGTAACTGCAAAATGGATTCTGTGGGTTTTTTTGTAGTTGAGTTACTTGTCTGCCTGATAATACTTGGAAGAGAGAGTTGTTAGCGTAACAATAGCAGAAGTTATTACTTGTCTCAATTTCTGCCACATTGCTTTGGCATTAGAAACTATGGTGCTGAGAAATTAAAGGATGCGTGTAGTTCTAAATTTTAAAAGTTCAAGGAAGTTCATAGATTCAGAGAAATACAGAGGCACAGAAGTTTTCCCACTCAAGTGTCAAGAGGTTCTTGACTGCCTGAAGCTCTTGCTGCCTGGACATTACTTTTCCTTAGATTTCTTCTCTTTGAGGGTCATGTAAATCATTAGCTACAGATGCTGATCCTCCTTTCTTATTAGTTTTATATTAGATTCCCTAATATAATCTCTGCTTAGTCCCTTTGGTTGCAAGTCCCCACCCGCGCCCAGGTTAAGAAATGTCACCAACAGAACACACATGAACTTGGCCAGGCACCACGGCTCACGCCTGTAATCCTGGCAACTTGGGAGACTGAGACAGGTGGATTACCTGAGGTCAGGAGTTCGAGCCCAGCCTGGCCAACGTGGCAAAACCCTGTCTCTACTAAAAATACAAAAATTAGCTGGTTGTGGTGGCGCACACCTGTAGTCCCAGCTACTCAGGAGGCTGAAGCAGAATAATGATTTGAACCCGGGAGGCAGAGGTTGCAGTGAGCCGAGACCGCACCACCGCACTCTATCCTGGGTGACAGAGGGAGACTGTCTCAAAAAAATAAATAAATAAATAAAAACACACGAACTTGAACTGAATGCAGACCTGAACTGGTTTTGACCTTCTTTAAGCATGATAACTCCATAAAACAGATATTTTTCTCTTTACCTATTTACCCCTCAATGCCTCAGGTCTACAGAATACTCAAGTTTTCTTGACTCTTTCAATTCTAGATTCTATGTTAAATTTAATCTCAGGCCTACACTTTCAATGTACTATATACCTAGGAGAGAGCTCATTTTCTCTCTTGTATTTTTATGGGTTGTTTCTCCACAGACTTATCTTTTAAAATAAGTAATCAAATTATCTTTTATGTAATCAAATTCTTCACACAAAGTTACAAATACAATGAAGTAAAAACTGTAACATTTGGAACTCAAAGTATTTTTTAAAAAACAAAATAAATTATATTTTTCACTTCTATCTTATCAATGGCATGGAAAAGAAAATACAAGCAAGAGGGGACAAGTGTATAAAAATACTTTGTTTTCATTTGAGATTAAATAAGAGCATGGATAAGCATGTTCCTGGCATATGGTTACATAAGTCTCCTGATTGTGACACTATAAATATATCAAATATCTGTTTATTTATACTCTGCCTAGTTAAAAAATTATTTGCAGCAATTATGTGAAAATATAATGGTAGTGCTTAAATATAACATTGCCTTTTATATTAAAATAGGAAAATATTAAAAATATATTCATAGTCATATGCACATTCTGAAACACCATTTGCATATTTAATATATTTTCCATGTGGTGCTTTCTCCATATCCTCACAACTTGACATCACTATCACTGGTAATTTTTGAATGCATTTTAAATTAATTATTTTCATGATCAGTATTTTACAAAAATCAATAACAGGATTCTGTCTCCTTCCCTTTCTTGGTCTTCCTCCTCCTATTACTTGGGGGAAGGACACTGAAATGTTCAGTAAAACACACCTTTCCCTTATCAGGACTTTTAGACTGTATAGATTGTCAATGTTTTGTGGACTTCACAGATGCATTAATCATCACTCACAGCTGTTCAATATTATTTGGCTTTTCGACTACTGATATGGAGGAAGACTTCTCATTATTCTTCTTACTTTTCTATTCAGTTCTCAAAGTAGAGAATTTATAATCTATAATTGTTTTGCTAATTTGCTTTTCATTTCTTCCTTTTGTCTATATGACTAGACAGAAACTATGCAAATTCTTTTAAATTCAAATATTAGAGCCCTAGTCAAAATTAGAAGCATGTTAGTATTCAGCCTCTCAATAATTCAGTAAAAAAAATTTCAGTGGCTTCTACTAAATGAAAAACAATGAGATGCACTCTACTACTTTGCAAGCCCTTATTTTTAAAATATATATCAATATGTAATGTTCACTTAACATTCAATATGTTTTCAGGACAATTTAGTCTGAAAAGCATTGCTGGTAATCTCGTTGGCTATTCAAGTCTGTCTACTGCATAATGCAGTAATGCCATAGTCACCGGGGACCATCAAATAATCTGATTCAGTGATGCCCCCTTAGGTACTCCCTAACTCAGGTGACTCATTCTCTCTTACCAGGGAAAGTCTCCTTTGGTAAACTTCCTCATCCTAAATTCCTTTTTGCATTATCACCTGACAAGATACTTGAAGAGAGTCTCTCATTTTGGTGTGTGTACCTGAACACAAAATTTTAAAATTATAGGGTGAGCTTATTTGACTCCACACAGGATGGCCCATATATTGACTGTGGAAAAATCATCATGCTTATCTACAAGTTGGTGTTAGAGAAGCACAGGGCTAAAGTAGAGTGTTGGCAGTAGTGCTAGGCTAACCACTCGTGTTTTCTGGTGTGTGTGTGTGTGTGTGTGTGTGTGCGCGCGCGTGTGTGTGTGTGTGTGTAGGCAGGGTCGGAGAGTTTGTGAAGTGCTAAGGAAAACTTAATCTGGCTGATCTTCTCTCATAAATGGCAGAATCCTCCTAAGTGGAAGAGTATAGATAGCATTTATTTTTTGAGACAATTTTCTTAATTCAAGCAATGCATTACAAAAGAATATACTAAAATTTTTTCTTATCATAACTCTTATTTGAGTGGTAGTTTGTGACAGCACGATTTCAGCACTTGGTAATCAAGTTAAATGTAAACATTTAAGAACAACTCTGTATCTCCCACTTCAGTCAAGGTTGCCTTGCTAGTCAATTCTTAAATGTTCTTATCCATAAGAAAGCTAATTCATGGCTATTACACATGATAATTCATCTGCCTGGCCTGGTTTAGCTATGGCACTGCTCACTAGGACGAATATGCTTCCCCACCTTCGAAAATGACATCCATTCTATGAATTGAGAGTTGCCATGATTATCTTTCCTAATTCCATGCCTCTGATATATGATCGATAAGGTATTTATCTCAATGACCTTGCATTTAAATGCTCTTGTAAATGATTTTAATTATGTACATTTGGAGAAGGTACTCCACCTTTTTTTTTTAGCAAGTAGAGAAAAGTAGGACCCCTCAGATTCTAGGCACTTGAAACTTTTGCTAACCTCCTGCATAGGCTGGAGATAATAGGGATCTTAGGAGTCCTATGACTTCACAGCAAGATGGCCTCTGCAGAGGCCGGTACCTCTCCAGCAATAATCAAGTGGGAGCCCCAGAATCCCATCTTTTTGTAAGTCCACTAACTCTCCGCCCCTCAATGTCACTCACAGCCGTGGCAGCATAAACTACCTGAGAAGCATGCAAGTAATCGCATCATGTCCCTTACTTCTCGTTAGGTCTGTCACCAGGCAAATCCCAGGTCATCTACTATGATTTCTTTGGTGGACCTCATCTCCCACTTCTCTGCAACTCTAGAAGCTCCTCCAGCCAGCCCCCTGGAATTCACAATTATCTGCAAAATACCCTGTACTTCACCTTCTTCTCCGATCCTTCTTTTCATTCTGTTGCTCTCCCCTGTTCCATGAGCTCCCCCAGCCCCATATTCCTTGTATTACCTGGATTCTAAGTAACCCAGGAATGCATCTTCCTTACTCATGTGACATTTACATATTATTCTGAGAAAAAAAAAAGCCAGCTTTGAATCTTAAGTCACTAGAAAATCTACCTCTACTTTCTTGGTTGGAATTACCCATTTACGTTTGGGTCATTCTACCTTATTCCTTGAGCTTCGAGGATCACTGTAACTCCCTCTGACACTACTCCTTCCATAACTTTCAGTGACAGTGATATTCAAACAGTCACTGTACTATCCACCTCTGGCCAACTCCCCACAGCTGCGCCCCTGATCCCATCCCTTGTCTCTTTCCTAATGACTTGCTCTAGCAGTTCTTTCTCCACCTATTTCTTCAGTGTCAATATTTTTTTCCTTTTACCAAATGATTCTCATTACCATATAAACTTATTATTATTACTCCCATATATTTTAAAGTATTTTTTGGTTGATCCAACTTTTTCTGCCAGACACTGCCTCATTTCTCCTCTGTTTACTCTGACTGCCTGTGAGATTCCTCTTGCTATTCTCCCTCTAACCCTTGTGTTGACTAAATAGCAGAAGTTCCTTGGGAAAGAAATGTATCTGAAATTTAAGACAATCATGAAATTCCATCAAATTTCATAGAGTACCTATTGAACTCATAGGACTGGTTCCTACAAATATCTTGGAAAAGGTTTATTTCATTATGACGTAATGCACCAGACAACTCTGCCAAAACTGCTGAGAGGATCACCAGAGGCCTCCACTCTAACAAAAGCAAGAGTTAGTTTGCAATCTTCACCTTACTTGACCCATCCACTTGGGAGAGTTGATGTCTTTTTCCTAATTGAAATATTGTCTTGACTGGACATCCAGGAAACCACACTTTCCTAGTTTTCTTCCTACTTCTCTGCTTTCTTCTTCTTGTTCTCGATTTCTGTTTCTCCTCATCACTCCATTCTCAAAAGTTAGGGTTCCCCAGGGAGCAGTCTGTGGATCTTTTCTCTTTTCTAGCCAAACTCAGAAATCTCCTAAATTGTCAGGCTGTAAATGATCAATGTCTAGGGCATATGGACAGGGAGAGTGACAGGGTAGATTTTCAAAAATATTGTGAAATTATATTGTGGCCACCTTTCTATGCAATTTCATCCTTATCCTACATAATTTCTACTCTAAACTTCCCTTCTCCAGAAGCCCAGGGTATCACATCATTCATTATCCTCACCAAGGGATACCACAGACTTATCCTCCTTCACGCTACCTACATTTTGACATTTCCATTTCTCTTCTTCTTTAGAATTAATATCCAGGACCACTGGAAGAGATTTGTGACATAGCACTCCTGCCTTCTTTTAAACACTTGGAAAAATAAGAGACATGGAGGTGGAATCTGTCGGCCATCCAGGATGCAATTCCAGGTTCTTCATTTCCCTATTCAGTTCGCATTCCTCTGAACTATGAGGAGTGAGGCTCAGACCACCGCACTATGAGATAATGGATAGCATATCCAATCCCTTAATACACAGTAGGATGAGTGGAAATGTTTGAGTGTGAGTTGATGTGCTTGCACCATTTCTGGGGATTAAACAGAGAATGTACCAACCATAAAACTGCTTAATTGTGTGATTTTTATTAATTGAAACAGGAGATGAACTATTTTGAGGTAAGCTAGATTTAAGGTGTCGACACCACATTTATGTGCTATAATTTCCACCATGGTGAGACTGGTTGCAGTTCTACCTGAAAAAAGCCCCTTTGTGTAATTATAAAGAATACTGATCAGCAAAAATGTGCCAAGCACTCTGCTTTTTCACCAAAAAATGTCCCTTTCATTTGTTATCCATGGCTGCTGTAACAAATTGCCATAAACTTGGTGACTTCAAACAATGTCTATTTACTCTTGCCTCGTTCTGGAGGCCAGAAATCTGAAATTACTTTTACTGGGCCAGTATCTGCATGGTGTCAGAGGCATGCTCCTTCCAGAGGCCACAGGGAGATTCCATTTCTTGCCCCTTCCAGCTTCTGGGGGTTGCTCACATTCTCTGGCTTATGGCTGCATCCGTCTGATCTCTGCCTCCATGACCACATTGTCTTCTCCTCTGCATGTTTATTTGTAAAATCTCCTTTTTCTCTATTTATAAGGATAATGCGATTGCATTTAGTGGTCACGTGGGCAATTAAGAAAGCTCTTCATATCTCAGGTACTTCAACTTACTCACATCTGTGAAGTCATCTTTTTTTTTTGGTTATATAAAGTATCAATAAGAGAATCCAGGTATTAAGATGTGTGTAAAATATCTATACATATTACAACTTAAATTGAAGGAAAAATTAATCTATTACCTTAACAATTTTTGCCATAGTTTAATTTCTTTCAAACTTTACATTCCTCAGTCATTGTGATTTACACCTCACATATACTTTTTTCCATACATAATTCAAATTATAATTCAATAATGAATAAAAAGAAAATGTGTAAAAATATGGAACTTTCAAATACATATTTATTGATTTTCTATTTTGTATCTATGGCATCTTTTTCATAAGCCTTAGAATATAATTCTAAAAGTTTAATGAAAATGGCAAAATACTATTGTTTCATTTCAACTCAACAGTCCTATATGAAAAATAATTTGCACAGTATTTTCAATTTTGTTATTACATATTTTTTTTTTTGCCACAAGAATGAGGTGTAAGATTTTTATTGTCTAGTATATATTGGGAATTAGAATTGCATGCCCTACCACATTGACCTTTATCCATATTACACATTTTGATTGGATAACCTTTCTGCTGCTTCTTCCTATTTATAGCTTTACTGCACTAAGAAGAACAGGTGAATGTCCAGCCAGTAAATACAAAGAATAGCTGAAGGTCAAGCTGATAGGGGAGATGGCTAAATTTCACATAAGATATAGACCTTTCCAATGCTAAGAACTAATTCTCATGTAAAAATTTAAATACAAATGCAAATAGCATAACTGAATTCATTCTTTAAAACTGAATAAAAGCAATG
Organism: Sapajus apella; assembly: GCF_009761245.1. Taxonomy (NCBI): domain Eukaryota; kingdom Metazoa; phylum Chordata; class Mammalia; order Primates; family Cebidae; genus Sapajus; species Sapajus apella. The sequence goes on along the minus strand of NW_022436979.1, from coordinate 14,526,613 downwards.
TGGCAAATTTAACCCATTCTACATAAGGTTGCCATTTCCTAGCCTTCCAAGGAAATATCCTTGCAAGATTACTCAAGGTCACAAAGTCAGTTTTCATTATTACCACTGTGATGCATTCATATATTTGTATCTTAAGCCCTGTATAAGGAAAACTATTTCAGATCTGTCATCTTTCTGGTTGATACAAAATCACAGATTGATTATGACTTTCTCCAGCTCTTCTCTGACAGTGTTGATGGACTCTTGGCAAAACTACAGTTCATGACTAGTAAAAGACATTACAATTTTACTCCAAACTTGTGAATCACTATTAAACTTTATTCACACTTCCTTTACAACTCAACATTTTTCTTACAAGCATATATTCATCTATAGTAACCCTGAACTGTTACTCTGTTACATTATTCTTAGTATACTTATAATTAGAGCAAGAGTGTCAACAAGTCCCCTCTAGCAGTTGATTCCACTATTGTTTAAAAATTACACACTGCTGAAATACTTCATTTAAAAATCTCAATTTTTTTAAAATTTTAAATATAGCAACTAAGGTTATCATCTGATATGTATACACTCAAATAATCTTACATTCAACAAATTTGGGCATAAATGCTGCTTCAAATGCCATTTTTAAAAATGGCATTACACAGACCAATAACCAAATAATAAACCCAGATTGCTTCTATACTTTAATGCACTAGGCCTGACTCTTGTTTATGAGAAAACAGTTGAGAGTAAACTAATTATATTTAAGTTTTTCAATGCCTTCCAGAAACATACAACATTGAAGAGAGCTCCTATCATCTTTGAAAAATATGCACATAGTAAAGTTATCAAAACATAAATGTGTTTTTGCCTGATCTGTGGAAACTTATGACTTAAATTTTATCATCTTTGTATAATAGAACTTGTATGTACCAGAAGCAAATCCTTATTTTTACTGGTGAAGAAAAAGCATCAGAGATTAGTCACACAACTAGATACATTTCTTTTACCAATTCAAAAAGACAACTAATATATGTCAGCAAAATATAATAAGGTTAAAAAGAGAAAAATAACTTAAAAAATTTCTCTGACAGTACAGTGGTTCTGTTATTTCTATTTCACATAATTGTGTATTTTTATTACATCATGCTGAATTTTATCAAACTTTTGGGTCAAAACAGAACCTTCTCTTTGGTGTAAGAAAGTGACATGAACATAGTTGGAAGTAACTGGAACATGAGGAGAAATTGAACAAAGATTTATGTTGCTATTCTTTAATGTGTTGAACTGTTTTAAAACTGTTTGTTTTAAAATCTGGTGGGAAGAATCCACTAGAGAAAGAGAAGCTGAACATCAAGAGAAAGAGGATAATTAGACTAGAAGTCTCTTGAGAGTATAGAAGAGTGTTTAATTGATACATATTTGCAGGATTCGGCCATGACCTGAAGAGAATTAAAAAAAATACAGTGGGTGTGTGTGTTAGGCTGTTCTTGCATTGCTATAAAGAAACACCTAAGACTGGGAAATTTATAAAGAATAGAGGTTTGATTGACTCCTGGTTCTGCAGGCTGTGCAAACATGGCCCCTGCAGCTATGTGGCTTCTGGTGAGGCCTCAGGGAGCTTTTACACATGGTGGAAGGTGATAAGGGAGCAGGTGCATTGCATAGCAAGAGCAAGGGCAAGAGAGAGAGGGGGAAGGTGCCATATGCTTTCAAACAAGCAGATCTCATGAGAATTCATTCACTGTTGCAAGGACAGTACCAAGGGAATGGTGCTAAACCAGTCCTAAGAAAACCACCCCCATGATCCAATCACCTCCCCCCAGGCTCCACCTCTAACACTGGGGATTATATTTCAATGAGACTTGGTGGGGACAGCCAAACTATGTCAGTGTGCATGTGAGTTTAGGAATTAGAAGTTTCCTTTGAAATCATGAGAAGTTAAACCTAATTTCTCAAGAAAAGGGGCATAAGGAAAGCTCACAGCTGATTAAATGGAAGAAAATATTAATACAAGAATCAAAGGAATGAATGTTTAATAAAGTTAAAAACAAAAGAGTAGCAAGAAAGATCAGACATACTTAAATGGTTGACAAGTGGAAAGAGTGGACAACAAGGAAATCATGATGTAGTCAAGAAACCTGACTGTGGAGCAGGCTATTTTGGGTGGTGGGGCAATTACAGATAATGATAGGATTCTATGTGGGTTGAGAAGATGGCACCTACTAATGGTTAGGCATTGTTCTGCCAGTACAACATCCTGCCTTAGAAGTAGTAATTCTTGGAGAACTGGGATGCAGGACTAGATTGTAACTCCAGACAGAGCAGTGTGTGGAAGTTCGCATCATAAATTTTAGCTTCAGATCAACTGCTTCAGATCCAGCAATCCTGAAAGGACCCACAGATTCACAGCAGAATCCTACAGGCGTTCAAGAATTGGTACCAATCCTTTTGACACTATTCTACAAGATAAAGAAGGAGCCCTAATTTGTTCTCTGAAGCCAGAATCACCCTAATACCAAAACCAAGAAAGGGCATAACCAAAAAAGAAAAACATAGATCGATATATCTGATGAACATAAATGCTAAAATCCTTTATAAAATACTGGCTAACTGAATCCAACAACATAACAAAAAGATAATCCACTTTGATCAAGTAAGTTTTATAGCAGGGATGCAGGGATGGTTTAACATATGAAGTCACCAAATGTGGTACACCACATAAACAGAATTAGAAACAAAATTCACATAATCATCTCAATAGATGCAGAAAAAGCATTCGACAAAATCCAGCATCGCTTCATGAGTAAAATTCTCAGCAAAATGGGCATACAAGGGACATACCTTTCGGTAATAAAACCCATCTATGACAAACCCACAGCCAACATAATACTGAATGTGGAAAAGTTGAAACCATTCCCTCTGAGAACTGGAACAAGACAAGGATATCCACTCTCACCACTCCTCTTCAACATAGTGCTGGAAGTCCTAGACAGAGCAATCAGACAAGAGAAAGAAGCAAAAGGCATCCAAATCGGTAAAGAGGAAGTCAGACTGTCACTGTTTGCTGATGACATGTTTGTTTACCTTGAAAACCCTAAGGATGCTTCAAGAAAGCTCCTAGAACTGATAAATCAGCAATGTTTCCAGATACAATATTAATGTACACAAATCAATAGCTCTTCTATACACCAATAGCCACCAACAAGAGAATCAAATCAAAAACTCAAACCCTTTTATAATAGTTGAAAAATACTAAAATACTTTAGGAATATACCCAAAGAAGGAGTCAAAAGACCTCTACAAGGAAAACTAAAAAAACGCTGCTGAAAGAAATCACAGATGACACAAACAACTGAAACCACATCCCATGCTGATGGATGGGTAGAATCAATATTGTGAAAATGACTGTACTGCCAAAAGCAATCTACAAATTCAAAGCAATCCCCATCAAAATAGCACCATTATTCTTCGCAGGTTTGGAAAAAAACAATTCTAAAAATCATATGGAATCAAAAAAGCCTGCACATCCAAATCAAGGCTAAGCAAAAAGAAAAAATCTGGAGGCATCATATTACCACGTTTCAAACTATAAGGTCATAATCACCAAAACACCAATGATACTGGTATAAAATAGGCACTTGGACCAATGGAACAGAATCCAGAATCCAGAAATAAATCCAAATACTTATAGCCAACTCATCTTTGACAATGCAAACAAAAACATAAAGCGGGGAAAGGACACACACACACATATGGTCTCCAATATCACAGCCATAACAAGAAATGAATTAATAGCATTTGCAGTGACCTGGATGAGATTGGAGACTATTATTCTAAGTGAAATAACTCAGAAATGGAAAACCAAACACCGTCTTATGTGTTCTCACTGATATGTGGGAGCTAAGCTATGTGAATGCAAAGGCATAAGAATCATACAATGGATTTGGGGAAGACTGGGATGGGGGAGATCAATAAAATACTGCAAATATGGTGCAGGGCATACTGCTCAGGTGATGGTTGCAACAAAATCTCACAAATCACCACTGAAGAACTTACCCATGTAACCAAACACCACTTGTACCCCAATAACATATGGGAAAAAAGTAGTAATAATTATTGCCTAAAATCTAATACTTGAAATATACTGATTTGAATTGTTATTTGTACATACTGCTACTCAATGTACAACGACATATGGATTTTAATCTAAGAGCTAGTGAAAACAGAAAGATAAAGCTATAGTCTTTATTTAGAAAACAGCAATAGGAAGGATTTACTGAGCCAAGTTCTCTAGTCTTCCTTCCCCAAAAGAGAGCCAAATTGTTATCTGCTTACTGGAAAGAACACTGGTTATCAGACTTTGATTTTTTGACCTTAAATAAATGTGACTTTCTAAGCAACAGTAACAAGATTATTCTTGGCCAAATGTCTTCATTTGTTTTTCTTTTCTAAACTAAATATATACTGTAAATTATAATATTCCAATAATTTAACATAATAATGCCTTGTACAGAATTCCAAAAGGGCAAACAAAATTAATGAAGCAAGACTTTAAAATGATGTTTGGAATTCTTAGGTCTTTATTTCATAAATCATAGTTTGAAACATCATTAAGTTTTCTAACTATACTGAAAATATAAAATTATGAATCCTTCATTTTCATGCAGTATGTTAGAAACATTCTAATGGAACATAGGAAAACATACTCAAATTGCACCAATATTACTGACTTATCCTACTGAACTCAAGAGTAGTTCCTTCCATACTTAGAAATACGGCCAATATAAAGTATACACATTTTCTTCTTAGATCTAGAAATTAAAGTTTTACAAAGCTTTAGGCTATTGATGACTATATTAATATGTTCCAAAATGATTATTACAGTAAGTTGACATCACTGATCAGCTGGCTGGCATAGAGTTATATCATTGTCATCTATGCTTATTATACTCCCAGCCAGTACCCTAGCAACTAGAAGGGCAGTATTTCCTGGTCACGGCTTTGATCATGTTTAGACTTTATTATTCAAAATAGAAATTTCACACTCTGCTAGGCAGGCATTATCAATAAACTCATTGTTTACATTACAAAATACAAAACAGACTAAAGATGTGAAAATTTTAATCAAGAATTTATTTCTTGAATTGGGTGAATAAAATACTTCAGAAGATTTGTATGAACCTATTTGCAGATTTTGAATTGTATAAGTTCTTAGCATACAAGGACATATGAAGATAGCTAATCTAAGAATAAATGTAAGCCCTTAGTGGACCGCTGAATTGAAGAAGGTATTTTGTAATCCGCATTTCCAACTATAGTTGACTCTTGAATAATTCAACTGTTAAGGGCTCTGACCCCTTTGCAGAGTTGGAAATTTGCATCTAAATTTTGATGCCTCAAAAACTTAACTACTAATAGCCTACCATTGACTGAAGCTTTACCTTGACTTCGATGACACCAGGTATAGTCTATGTTTGTGCACATACATTTTGATAAATTTTAGCTTTTTATAATTGATATGTGCATATTTCATGCAGCAAATGATAAAATAGGCTAGTGTCTACATATATTTTATGGATTCATAACATACCATTTTCTTAATTTCAGGATATTTCTTAGTTTTTGATATTTTTCTGATATTTCTATGTTATTTGAGTTTTCTGAAATTGTCACAAATCTCAGTTTTTTCAATATATATGTATGAAACTGACAGGGAATGATGCCTACTTTTAAAATCAATGTTCTATACATCTAGGTAAGAGATAACTTACTTATACACCAAACTTAGGCACTTATAAAACAGTGAAAATTTTCAGCAAAATAAAGTATAAAATTAGAAATTGTACAATATAAACATATGACATATAATATATAAAATACAATTTTAAAATAATAAGAACAATACAGGTGTGAGTTTAGTACCTAAAATTATGTGACCCAGAGCTCTCTGCTTTGCTTTGAGGGAGTTAAAATTGTGGCTCATGATGGCCATGAAGTACCTGGAATTCAAGCTCTTTCCCAGTCCCAGTGCAGTTGCCTCATCTACTTTAGTTCCTGTACCTGCTACTCTCTCTCTGCATTGGCAGAGTCCTTTCTTCCTGCCTGTCCTCTTTAAAATTCCCTGTCTTCAACCAAGTGACCAACTTCCAAGCTAGCTCTATTTCTGATTTCTCATTTTATCACCTGCTTACCTGACACTTTTCTATTCCAGCCACAATGAGAAATGGGTTCTACTTTTTTTCTAGCCAACAAAAAATGTTGTCTTTTCTCATGATCTACATGGCTGCGATCCACTCCACAATGCATTGTAGAAACGCTCCAGTGCAAATAACTGGAGCACTTATGTTATGTTCCTTTACAAGAAAGCCCTAATAAGTTCCAAATGAGCCATTTAAACTGAGCCAACACATTTGTGGGGGGTGGGGGGGTTGGGGGTGGGGGGTTGGTTTCATTTTGAAGTTATACTTTCAATGTCATGAGCAATAAAAGTGAATTTGTACAGTTTTCACAAACACACAATCAAGTTAATTTCCACATTAAAGTAGTCATTCTAAGAGATAAACAGAATTACTATACTATGAATGGGATGGCCAAATACAGACAACACACTTTTGCATATACACATTAGTTTATTGTTCTAACTTCACATTGTGCATCACATTTCATATAACCACCTCAAATCAAAATTCATCTTTGACACTCTCCCTCTTTATATTTTGGAAATTTCTTTGTGTTTTCAATGATTAATACTAGGTACTCAGCTGGGTGTGGTGGCTGACACCTGTAATCTGAGCCCTTTGGGGAGGCCAAGACATATGGATTATCTGAGGTCAGGAGTTTGAGACCAGCCTGGCCAACATGGTGAAACCATGTCTACTAAAAAATACAAAATTAGCTAGGTGTAGGGGCAGGCATCAGTAATCCCAGCTACTTGGGAGGCTGCGGCACGAGAATAGCTTGAACCTGGGAGGCAGAGGTTACAGTGAGCCGAGAGCACACCATTGCACTCCAGCCTGGGCAACAGGAGTGAAATTCCCTTTCAAAACAACAATAACAACACCACTAATCACTCTTCTTTCTAGTTTTGTTCCCTGAATGCTAAAGTCTCCTATTACTCCAAACATTTTCTTTGGTCATTCTTTTCTCACAGCTGGCTATTCTTGTTTCCATTCCATGAGGATGATTTAATATACAAAGTGACACTGGACAATAAAACCATATAAGTCATTTGTATAAGATAACTGGATAATTTAGCAGATCCGCTTTCAAAATACAACCAAGTGGTCATTAGAAATTTCAAATGCTTGTGTTTCTCCAAAACATGTAGCTAAAAGAGATATTTTTGATTTACAAAGACCTCTAAGTTACTTTCCCATTACTTAAGTTACTTTTCAACCTAAAAGTTGATCTCAAAGTACCACTACTAGCTATGAAGTCACTCAACTAAAGTCTCCAATGGGGGTAAAGTCTCTTATCTTTTATTGAAAAACCGGGATTTAAAAAAATGTTTTTATTCTCACAGAATGATATTTTCATTTTAAATTAACACAGAAACAGCTAGATGATTTAATATTTACAGGCAGTTAAAAATCTGCATTCTTTTCAAGGGTAATTGCTTGAAAATATAAATGCTATTTTAGAAATAGACTGCTCTTTAGATGAGTATGAATATGAGTATGGATCTTAGAGCCCTTTGGAGAATTGAAGACAAAAAATTCATTCTTAAACACAATAAAAAAGACAACAATATTTTGTTATTTCTGTTAATTTTGCACCTAAGGTCAGAATGGATCAGTGAACTGGCCAGACATGGAAGTTGAATTACCTATTCTTTGAATTCTCAATCAACAAATACTTACGGTGCACCTTTGCCAATACAATCTCACAAGTTTATTACATGACAAATGCCCTACAGCTAGCTAAGGGTGACACGACTAATAGACTTAAATAAGTCTTTAGCATTAATTAAATTTCATTTCAAGAATAGTCACAAGGGAGCATTTAGAGATATCAAATTAACAAACTCCATGCCAAGTGAGGAGTGTTGGGTGAAATTAGACCACTAGAGACTAAGGCTACCTGAAAATGTGATTTGCGGGCTGACAGGGTTGGAATAGAGAAAAAGGAGGAAGGCTGAGAGGGGGCAGTTGTAGGAATGAGTGTCCTTATCAAGTTGAGGATAACTAGAACAACAGTAGTAAAGTATCTATGAAGTGACTTGGTGTACCCTGCTATAGACTGAGACAGGGCAGAAGGGCTTTGCATGCTCGGCTAAGGGCAAAACTTTATTCTGAAAGTAGAATATGCCATTTGAAGGATTTTGAAGGAAAAAAAAAAAGAATATGATAATGAAAATCATGTCTTAAATTAATTTGCACATGAATAGAAGTATATCAACCAGGCAACCAACGATGAAGCTATTTCTGACCCAAGATAATTGAAATTCAGAATTTTGGGATTGAATTAGACAAAATCACTCATAAACTTCAACTGTAAGAGAGAGTACAATGTTTGGGAGGCCGAGGCAGGTGGATCCCTTGAAGTCAGGAGTTCAAGACAACCCTGGCCAACATGGTGAAACTATATCTCTACTAAAACTACAAAAATTAGCTGGGTGCAGTGGCACATGCCTGTAATCCCAGCTATTCTGGAGGCTGAGGCATGAGAATTGTTTGAACCCAGGAGGTGGAGGTTGCAGTGAGCCAAGATCCTACCAGTGCCCTCTAGCCTGGGCGACGGAGCAAAAGTCTGTCTCAAAGAACAAATAATAATAATTAAATAAATAAAAATACAACGTGGACTTGTTTGATCTGAAAGATGATGTGATACATGTAAAATGTATACTGTTAGACAAATAAGCAAATGCAAAAAGCTTATACTCAGTAAATGGTATCATGGAGAGGGTTCTTTGAAGAATAGGCTAGGCATGGAGCTATCAACTAACCCTAGCTATCACTGCTTGCTTCCCTACGTTATTTACAGCTGATCTTCCCCCTAAGTATCTCATTTTCAAATAAGGGTAAAAGATGATGAAATAATCGGTTTATAATGAACATGCTACCAAGTGCAAAACATCAATTAATCAACAGACAATATTTAATGAACTTGGGTTGTGTGCTATTAAAATAGCAAGCAGCTTTATTTTTACCTATAAGATCAAAGTATTTTTGCCTTAAAAATAAAAGATTCCATCATCTGGCACCTCCGCTATTAAAGACTGACATTTTAGATTTCTCTGCCCTCCTACATTTTAAGAGGTCAGGGGTAGTGAATAATATTTTACACACTGAGTGTTACAAATTGCACTGTAATAAGATATCTGTAATTTCAAATGTTATCTTGTAGTGAGAGCTGTCATCAATGAGTTTTAATAGTGAATTTAAAAATAGAAATTGTGATTCTGTAAAAGCATTAAGAAAATAAGGTACTTTGAAAAAAACTGGCTTGTCCTACAGAGCCCCCTTTGATTTGTTACATAGGATTTTTGTCAATTACTCTACAGGAGCCAGGGTAGCTTTTAGTTATGCCCCTCAGTGAGGAAAAGGAAAAATCCTTGAATTATGAACTTCAGGAGTTAATTTTTCTCACTTATGATTCAGATGTTATTTACCAGACTGACTGTGGAATGAGAATATGATTATTACGTTTCTTTACTTCTAAAAGTGTTAGAAAGATACACATGTCAAAATACACTTAGCTGTGTGTTTAATTGTGTGATTCAAAACTGTATTCTTTTGTGAGTGCTCTAAAAATCTATAATTGTGCTATCCAATATGACCTGGGGCAATATGCATGCCAATTGATCACTTGTCACCTGTGGCTGTTGAGAATCTGAAATGTGGGGAGTGCAAGTAAGGACTTACACATTTGTTTAATTTAAATTAATTTTAATAGTCACATGAGGATAGTGATGACCATGTTGGACAGTATATGGGAGGTGGGAGAAATGCTCATAGTCATGATAGCCAACTGGTTCTGCCTGAGTTCTAAACTGGGCTTCACAATCACTCCTAGTACCTCTAGGGAATAAGAGAAAGTGTTCTGTGCCCTAAATTCAATTATTACTATATCTTTCTGCTCTTGCAATTATTAATTTTAAAATTAGCCTCTTGTCTTCCTCAACCCATCCCCATTTTCAGTGGATTCCCAATCAGTAACTCAACTGTAGGTTTGCGTCTTCCAAGCAAATGAATAAATAAAATAAATATCCCCGTCTCCATGGTTCAAAGCTAGAGTTTTTCTCCTCTTTCTACTCTACTCCATTACTCCCATTGGTCAGTCCATCATCATTTATTTCTTGGGGCAACTACTACAGTTTCCTAACTGGGTTTCTTATTCCCATTTCTTCTGCTTCCTCTCCACCTTCCTTGATCCTTCTTCAAAACTGCTGCTCAGTTGGCACGTCCCAAATGCAATTCCAACGTTCCCAACTGTTGTAAAACCTGCTAGGACTGCCTTTCATTTTCTGGGAAAAAAATTAAATAAAACGCAAACTCCTCAACACAGGTAATTTTCTGCTCTCATTCTCTCATTTCCTGCCACTCTGCAACATTTATTCTATGCTCCTTGAGCATGTAATGCTTTCCTGTTACCTTGATCTTGCTATGGGCTAGATACATAGCCTTCCTTTTCTATACAGCTGGATTGCTACAGCTTCTTCCTCCCAATCCTCACCCTTCACTCCTTGACTCCACACTTTCACACAGACACAAACACCACTATCACTACCACCACCACCACCATTATTTCAGTTACATACATCTATTGTGGTTCAAGCAATGCCTTCTCAAGAAAATATTGCTTTAGCTTTCAAGGATGACATGGGTTCCCACCTCTCTACTTCCTACTCACTGTATTTGGACTTCTACCACAATGAACTGAAACTGTTAAATGTTAATGTCCCCTCCAGCAGCCTGTGGGCAACTAGGAAACAGGAACTTAATTTTTCCTCCTATATATCTGGTGCATGAGACCATATACCTATCTACCTGAGTTGATAAATTCATGAATAAATGATATAATTAAACTGAGACAGAGGATTTAGAGATAAAATAAAAATTAGAATGAACCAAAGATTACTAAAGTTCTTTCTGTGTATTCAAAGAGTCCTATTTTAGGGTCCTAAGACAACATGGTTTTGCTCATATATGTGTATGTGTGTGTGCACATGTGTATATGTAAATACACACAAGTATTAATATTGTATTGTTCCTGGAAAGCATGTAAATATAATTTGAAGATATAAACATGCCAGAAACATTTTCTTAGAAGAAGAAACTAACAAGTTATGGTGTTACAAAATATGCTACTGGTGATTTGTACTTGGTTCTAAAGCAATGAATTTCTGAAAATGAGAAGAGGGCTCCCCAGCAAGATGGCTCAATAGGAACAGCTCTGGTCTGCAGCTCCCAGGGAGACAAATACAGAAGGTGGGTGATTTGTCCATTTTCAACTGAGGTACACGGCTCATCTCACTGGGACTGGTTAGACGGTGTAGCCCCCGGAGGCCAAGGTGAAGCAGAATGGTGCCTTGCCTTCACCCAGGAAGCACAAGGGATTGGGGGAAGGTCCCTCCTTTAGCCAAGGGAAGCCTTGAGGGACTGTGCCAAGAGGTTCAGTGCATTCTGGCCCAGATAAATATGTTTTTCCCATGGTCTTCCCAACCCATAGACAAGGAGATTCCCTCAGGTGCCTATGCCATCAGGGCCTTGGGTTTCAAGCACAAAACTGGATGGTCATTTGGGAAGACACTGAGCTAGCTGGAGGAGTTTCTTTTTTTCCTTTTCATACCCCAGTGGCTCCTAGAACCCCAGTGAGACAGAACCATTCACTCCCCTGATAGGGGGGCTGAAGACAGGGAGCCAGGTAGTCTTGCTCAGCAGATCCTGCCCTCATGGAGCCCAGCAAGCTAAGATCCACTGGCTTGAAATTCACTGCCAGCACAGCAGTCTGAAGTTGACCTGGGATGCTTTAGCTTGCTGGGTGAGGGGTGTTTGACATTACTGAGGCTTGAGTAGGGGTTTTCCCCCCACAGTGTAAACAAAGATGCCAGGAAGTTCCCACTGGGCGGAGCCCACCGTAGCTCTGCAAAGCTACTGTAGTAGACTGCCTCTCTAGATTCCTCCTCTCTGGTCAAGGCATCACTGAAAGAAAGGCAGCAGCCTCAGTCAGGAGCTTATAGATATAGCTCCCACCTCCCTGGGACAGAGCACCTGGAGGAAGGGGCAGCTGTGGGTACAGCTTCAACAGACTTAAAACATTCTTGCCTGTGGGCTCTGAAGGGAGCAGCAATCTCCCAGCATAGTGCTCATGCCCTGCTGAGGAACAGACTGCATCCTCAAGTGAGTTCCTGACCCCTGTGCCTCCTAACAAAAAGACACCTCCCAGCAGGGGTTGACAGACACCTCATGCAGGAGAGCTCCAGCTAGCATCTGGTAGGTGCCCCTCTGGGATGAAGCTTCCAGAGAAAGGAGCAGGTAGCAATATTTTCTATTTTGCAGACTCCGCTGGTGATACCCAGGCAAATAGGATGTGCAGTGGACACCCAGAAAACTCCAGAACACGTGCAGAAGAGGGGCCTTGCTGTTAGAAGGAAAACCAACACACAGAAAGGAATAGCATCAACATCAACAAAAAGGACGACCACGCAAAAACCCCATCCGAAGGTGACCAATAGCAAAGACCAAAGGTCAATAGATCCATAAAGATGAAGAAAAACCAGCACAAAAAGGCTGAAAATTCCAAAAACCAGAATGTCTCTTCTTCTCCAAAGGATCACAACTCCTTACCAGCAAGGGAACAAAACTGTATGGAGAAAGAATTTGACAAATTGACAGAAGCAGGCTTCAGAAGATGGGTAATAACAAACTCCTCTGAGCCAAAGGAGCATGTTCTTACCCAAAGTAAGGAAGTTAAGAACCTTGAAAAAAGATTAGAGGAATTGGTAACTAATATAATCAGTTTAGAGAAGAAAATAAATGACCTAATGGAGCTGAAAACCACAGCATGAGAACTTCGTGAACCATGCACAAGTATCAATAGCTGAATTGATCAGGCAGAAGAGAGGATACCCGAAATTGAAATTCAACTTAATGAAATAAAGTATGAAGACAAGACTAGAAAAAAAAAAAAAAGAATGAAAAGAAATGAACAAAGCCTCCAAGAAATATGGGACTATGTGAAAAGATCAAACCTACATTTGATTGGTGTACCTGAAAGTAAAGGAGAGGATGGAACCAAGTCGGAAAACACACTTTGGGAAATTTTCCAGAAAAAATTCCCCAATCTAGCAAGACAGACCATCATTAAAATTTAAAAAATACAGAGAATACTGCAAAGATACTCCTCTAGAAGAACATCCCAAGACACATAATTTTAAGATTCACTAAGGTAGAAGTGAAGGAAAAATTGTTAAGGGCAGCCAGAGAGAAAGGTTGGGCTACCCACAAAGGAAAGCCCATCAAACTAACAGTGGATCAGTCTGCAAAAACCTTACAAGCCAGAAAAGAGTGGGGCCAATATTCAACATTCTTAAAATGAATTTTTAACCCAGAATTTCATATGCATCCAAACTATGCTTTTATGTAAAGGAAAAATAAAATCCTTTACAGACAAGCAAATGCTGAAGGACTTTGTCACCACCAGGCCTGCCTTTCAAGAGCTTCTGAAAGCACTAAATATGGAAAAGAAAAACCAGTACCAGCCACTGTGAAAACAAATCAAAATGTAAAGACCATTGACACTATTTAGAAACTGTAACCAATTAGAATCATAATGACAGGATCAAATTTACACATAACAATATTAACCTTAAATGTAAATGGGCTAAATGCCCCAATTAAAAGGCACAGACTGGCAAATTGGATGAAGAGTCAAGATCCATCAGTGTCCTGTATCTAGGATATTGATCTCACCTGCAAAGACACACACAGGCTCAAAATAAAGGGATGGTGAAATATTTACAAAGCAAATGGAAGGCAAAAAAAAAAGAAAAGAAAAAGCAGGGGTTGCAATCCTAGTCTCTGATAAAACAGCATTTAAACCAACAAAGATCAAAAGAGACAAAGAAGAGCATTACACAATGATAAAGGGATCAACCCAACAGGAAGAACTAACTATCCTAAATATATATGCACCCAATACAGGAGCACTCAGATTTATAAAGCAAGTTCTTAGAGACCTACAAAGAGACTTAGACTCCTACACAGTAATAATGGGAGACTTCAACAATCCATTGTCAATATTAGACAGATCAATGAGACATAAAATTAACAAGGATATTCAGGACTTGAACTCAGCGTTGGACCAAGCAGACCTAATAGACATCTACAGAAGTATCCACCCCAAATCAACAGAATATATATTCTTCTTAACACCCACATAGCACTCATTCTAAAATGACAACATAATTGGAAGTAAAACACCCCTCAACCAATACAAAAGAATGAAAATCATAACAGTGTCTCAGACCACAGTACAATCAAATTATAACTCAGTATTAAGAAACTGACTCACAATGGCACAATTACACTAAAACTAAACACCATGCTCCTGAATGATTATGGAGTAAATAATGAAATGAAGGCAGAAATCAAGAAGTTCTTGGAAACCAATGACAACAAAGACACAACTTACGAGAATCTGAGACACAGCTAAAGCAGTGTTTAGAGGGAAATTTATAGCACTAAATGCCCACAGGAGAAAGCAGGAAAGATCTAAAATTGACACCTTAATCTCAATTAAAAGAACTAGGCAAGCAAGAGCAAACAAATTCAAAAGCAAGCAGAAGACAAGAAATAACTAAGATCAGAACAGAACTGAAGGAAACAAGCACATAAAACCCTTGAAAAAAAAAATCAATGAACCCAGGAGTTTTTTTTTTTGAAAAGATTAACAAAATAGATCACTAGGCAGACTAATAAAGAAGAAAAGAGAGAAGAACTAGATAGATACAATAAAAATTGATAAAGGGGAGATCACCACTGATGCCACAGAAATACAAACTACCATCAGTGAATATGATAAACACCTCTATTCAAATAAACTAGAAAATCTAGAAGAAATGGTTATATTCCTGGACACATACACCCTATCAAGACAAACCAAGGAAGAAGTCAAATCCCTGAATATATCAATAACACGTTCTGAAATTGAAGCAGTAATTGATAACCTATCAACCAAAGAAAGCCCAGGACCAGATGGATTCACAGCTGAATTTTACCACAGGTACTAACAGGAGCTTGTACCATTCTTTCTGAAACTATTCCAAACAATAGAAAAAGAGGGACTCCTCTCTAACTCATTTATGAGGCTAACATCATCCTGATACCAAAACCTAGTAGAGACACAACAAAAAAAGGAAATTTTAGGCCAATATCCCTGAGGAACATTGATGCAAAAATCCTCATTAAAATGCTGGCAAACCAATTCCAGCAGTACATCATAAAGCTTATCCCTCATGATCAAGTTGGCTTCATCCCTGGGATGCAAGTCTGGTTCAACATATATAAATCAACAAACATAATCCATCACATAAACCAAACCTATGACAAAAACCACATTACCTCAATAGAGAAAAGGCCTTCCATGAAATTCAACACTGTTTCATGCTAAAAACACTCAAACTAGGTGTTGATGGAATGTATCTCAAAATATTAAGAGCTATTTATGACAAACCCACAACCAATATAATATTGAATGGGCAAAAACTGAAGGATTCCCTTTGAAAACTGGCAAAAGACAAGGATTACCTCTGTCACCACTTCTATTTAACACAGTATTGGAAGTTCTAGCCAGGGCAATCAGGCAAGAGAAAGAAAGTGTATTCAAAGAGGAGGAGAGAAAGTCAAATTACTTCAGTTTGCAGATGACATGATTGTGTATTTAGAAAACCCCATGGTCTCAGCCCAAAAACTCCTTAAGCTGATAAGCAACTTTAGCAAAGTCTCAAGATACAAATTCAATGTGCAAAAATCAGAAGCCTTCCTATACACTAATAATAGACAAACAGAGAACCAAATCACAAGTGAACTTTCCTTCACGATTTCTACAAAGGGAATAAAATACCTAGGAATACAACTTAACAAGGCTTGGGAAGGACCTCTTGAAGGGAAAACTACAAACCACTGCTCAAATGGAAAACTTTCCACGCTGATGGATAGGAAGAATCAATGTCATGAAAATGGCCATACTCCACAAAGTAATTTATAGATTCAATACTATTCCCTTCCAGCTACCATTGACTTTCTTCAGATTTAGAAAAAAGTACTTTAAATTTCATGTGGAACCAAAAAGAGCTCCTATAACCAAGACAATTTTAAGCAAAGAGAACAAACCTGGAGGCATCATGCTACCTGACTTCAAACTATACTACAAGGCTACAGTAGCCAAAACCACATGGTACTGGTATCAAATCAGATATATAGACCAATGGAACAGAACAGAGGCCTCAGAAATAACCCCACACATATACAACCATCTTATCTTTGACAATCTTGACAAAAACAAGCAATGGCAAAAGGATTCCTCATTTAATCAATAATGTTGAGAAAACTAGCTAGCCACAAGCAGAAGACTGAAATCGACCCCTTCCTTACACCTTATACAAAATTAATTCAAGATGGATTAAATATTTAAATTAGGACTTAAAACCATTAAAACCCTATAAGAAAACCTACGCAACACCATTCAGGACACAGACATGGGCAAAGACTTCCTGACTAAAACAGCAAAAACAATGACAACAAAATCCAAAAATTGACAAATGGGATCTAATTAAACTAAAGAGCTTCTGCACAACAAAATAAACTATCATCGCTGTGAAAAGGTGACCTATAGAATGGGAGAACATTTTTACAATCTATTCATCTAACAAAGGACTAACATCCAGAATTTACAAGGAACTTAAATTTACAAGAAGAAAAAAAAAACACCCCATCAAAAAGTGGGCAAAGGATATGAACAGACACTTTTCAAAAGAAGACACTTACGCAACCAACAAACAAAGAAAAATCTCATCACTCATCATTAGAGATATGCAAGTCAAACAACAATGAGATACCATCCTCATACCCAGAATGTCAATCATTAAAAAGTCAGGAAACCACAGATGCTGGAGAGGATGTGAAGAAATTGGAACACTTTTACACTGTTGGTGGGAATGTATATTAGTTCAACCATTGTGGAAGACAGTGGTGATTCCTCAAGGAACTAGAAATAGAAATACCATTTGACCCAGCAATCATATTACTGGGTATATACCAAAGAATTATAAATCACTACTATAAAGACACATGTGCATGTATGTGTATTGCAGCACTGTTCACAATAGGAAAGACTTGGAATCAACCCAAATGCCCATCAATGTTAGACTGGATAAAGAAAATGTGGCATATATACACCATGGAATACTATGCAGCCATAAAAAAGAGCAAGTGCATGTCTTTTGCAGGGACCTAGATAAAGCTGGAAACCATCATTCTCAGAAAACTAACACAGGGACAGAAATCCAAATGCAGCATGGTTACATTCATAAGTGGGAGTTGAACAATGAGAATATATGGGCACCGGGAGGGGAACATCACACACTGGGCCCTGTCAGGGGGTGGGGTAAGGGGAGGGATAGCATTAGGAGAAATACCTAATACAGATGACAGTCTGGTGGGTGCAGCAAACCATCATGGCATGTGAATACCTGTGTAACAAACCTGCATGTTCTGTACATGTATACCAGAACTTAAAAGTATTTTAAAAAATTGAAATAGGAGATAAGACAATTAAAAGGCAATTAAACCTTAAAAAAAAAGAAATAAATTTCTTCTCACTTCTTGTTTAAGGGCATTTTCTCTGCCCTTTCTCATCTTCCCTACCCACAGTAAGACAGACAAGTAGTTTGAGTTATTTGGCCAACAATTTTATGTTCTGTTTAGGCTCTCACAAAGTTAGTGCCAGCTAATACTGTGTAAAAATCAAAATGTTTTCCACCAAAACCCTTATTTCCAGCTCTATTTAATCAAATAGCCGAGTTAGAATCCCCCAAATAGAAAGTAATTTCTTTTAAAATACAGTATATCTCTGAATGAGCCATGTAGGTATTTTGCAAGTAAAATCATCATTATCTATTCCATAAAATAACAGAATTTATTATAATCATGAAAGCTATCATAATGGCTCCGGGATGCCATGTAAAGGTTCAGATCACTTGGCAGAAATGTTGCCTGAATTCAATTGTCGCGTTGGGAAGTCACTTGGGAAATGGTATCAGTACGGAACAGAAGCCAGGGCACAGCCCAGATCGAATACCCACCAGGAATCCAAGTAGACAAGATAACAGAAATCTGAACTATTTTAAAAGTCAAGAATTCAGAATTTAGAGCACATTTTTGTCTCTCTAGAAGTTTCAGTGAAACAGTCACCTGTGCAAATGAATCACATCTTCTCTTTTCAAAGAGATTTTCCATTTTAAATCTCATGTTTTAAATTGCTTCAATTCCTAAATGAGCAGAGCCTGCAGCATATTTCCCTATTCAATTTGGAATAGAGATAATTCCCAAGTAATTACATTAATGAAAATGAAGTGACAAAGATAACCTCAGATGGCAGGTAAAACAAAAGTTACCCATGTTTACATTGGAAATAAACATAAATTTAAACGATTATGAAAATTACACTTTAGAGAAACCAAGAAGCTGTTCCACCTCACTTTATCACATCAGTTTAATTGGGAGACAGATGCCCCTTTCTCACTTTTTACAAAATTAATATAAGAATTATTGACTTGTATTTGCTTGAAAGCTACTTAACATGCAAATATATTAAAGATTTGAGTGGCTCAAATTAAAGAATCTGTTATGCAAAATAAATGTTTCTAATCCAAAATTTGAAACTCAATCATAGAAAGCTGAAAATCTGTGTAAATCAGCTATTCAAAGAGAAAATCAATGTAAACGTACACATGAAATTTACATAGCAAAACACATAAAGTGAACAAAATTGAAAGTATTGGCCATGGGTTTATATTTCTTCATTATTAAAATGACCTTCTTTTAATCTATTAGACTTCTATGAGAAACATTAATAAATTTTATCAAAATTATAAAATTTAAATAATCCTATTAACTGTTTTATGCATATAAGCAATAGTGGCATTCCAAATATTGAGAGGTTATAATTTTTAAGAAGTTATAATCACTTACTGTTATTTCCTTGCAGCAAAAATCTACATCCACCAAAACACCTTGAAGTTATTGCCTGTTAAAAAGTCACAAAAACATGAATATGTTAATTAAAATGCAATAAACTCTAAATTGCAATAGCTAATAAGATTCTTTTATGTTCATAAATAAGAAATATAACTGTTACGGTTTTAGTTTATTTTCATAAATTAAAAACTACAAAAGGCAGTGAAAATTATTTCTCAATGTACATCACAAGTTAAAGATACCAAATACTACTGAGAAAAAAAAGAAAATTTCAATTACAGAAAAACAAAAACAGTTGGACAAAATAATGTATTTATTTTTCCCCATAATGTTTATAAATAACCTGATCATTGGTTTATATTTTATAGATAAAGAAGTTTTAGTTTTAGTCTCACTAGAGATTAATGTTTTAATGTTTATCCAAAATTGTCTTTGCTTCAAGGAATCTTTAATTCATCAGACAAACTTGAAAATAACCAAAAGAGAAAAAAAGAACTAATCAAACATCTAATCAGATCTAATCTAATTAGAGACACTATTTTTGAAGAATCAGAAAATATATGCTGCAATACAGGACAAGTACATTATTTCACTCAATATTTGATCAATTTTCTGAAGAAAAATAAATCATTTATCATGTGCTAGATGTTGAGTAGTATCTGAATATTCAACCTGAAATAAAGAACTTAAGTAATCATCTAAATCACTCAGGTCAAAAGACCAATTTACAAGAATTACCCAGCTCACTGGGGCAAATATTATTGGAGGAATCTTTTTCTTGAATTATTTCCTAAATGGTAATTTTTAATTTTTATGGTTGGAATGCATCAGACACAGAAAGAAACAACATGGCTTGAATTAGACATCTAAAATCACAAATAAAATCATCTGAACATATGTTTTAATAAAACAAATTTTTACTCAGGAGATGTTTCTATTTCCATGAAAATATCTAAAATATGCTCTAATTATATGAAGACTTGATTTGGACGAAATATTATTTCACTGTAATTATGCATTTTCATTTTATCTCTATTCATCTTAATTTCTGTTCCTCTTCCAGCTAATGTTAACAGCACAAGGCAACTATTGAAATGTTTTTCTGGTAATCTGTTCAAAACAATTTTAAAAGCTACATCACGCCAAAACATTTTCTACTTTATACAATAGAAAAGTAAGTATTTAATTCAAAATTGGAATCATGGTATTTTGTTTAACAAGTTTCTTTTATTTGAGTAATCAAAACCTGATGGCATTGACAGGGGGCAGTGGCTAACGCCTGTAACCTCAACCTCAACACTTTGGGAGGCACAAAGATCACTTGAGGCCAGGAGGCAAAATCCCGTCTCTACTAAAAACCAAAAATAGCCGGGCATGGTGGTGCACACCAGTAAACCCAACTACTCTGGAGGCTGAGGAATGAGAATACTTTAGAATCACGGAAGTGAACGTTGAGCCAAGATTGCTCCAGTACCCTCCAGCCTAAGTAGCAAAGTGAGACTGTTACCAAAAAAAAAAAAAAAAAAAAAAAACAGAAGAAAGAAAATCTGTAACCTAAAATATTTTATACATTTATTTATGATGCTAATTTTTTAAATCATGCAACTTGGAATTGATGATATCAGTATTTTTAAAAGAAAATAAAATGTTTTAAAATTTCTAGAATAAATTTAAGAAGTGGTCTTTCATTATACAGGCAAAACAGTATCAGATTTTAGAACTTAAGAGTTATTTGCACAAAAACGATATAACAAGGTAAGTAATAACTTAGCTGGTTTTTTAGAAGTCTTATTCTAAAAGCTATTTAATGGTAATTATTTTGAGATTAAACTTAGAGAACTTGAATAAAAATTAATAATTGTTGATTTCTACTTTTTACCAAAATATTAGCATTTTGACATTATTTCCTATGAATCCCAAACTTCAGTTTTGTTAATGTAGGGCAACTCTTTAAAATCTATTGTTATAATTTTTTTAGTTTTAAAATTAAATTTTTATCTTCTAATGCAAAGTGTAACTTTTTTAAGTAAAAATGAAGCTATATCAAGTTAACATATCTTAAAAGATACCTTATTTGTCTCCACAAAAAAATTTATAGCTATAGAAATTCCTGAGATATATGGTCTTTCTTTGGGACAGTAGAGGTATCATTTCAGAAATTTTAGTTTCTTAGCTTCGCTATATAATTACATCCTTAGTATTTTCATAATAAAAAAAGTCTTCCTACTCCATGGAAATACTCTAGTACCCACATGCTTTACTCCTGTTAAGTCAGCGTAAGGTGTTCCATCTTGCTAGAGGTATTTGGAGAGCAGAAGCTACTATTAAACGGGAGGAAATGGGTAGCTCCTGGATTTTAGATTTACATTGTACTCAGGGTGGTTTAAGGAAGAGTAATCATGAAATAAAACAACTCCTACCGTGAAGTTCTTCCACATTCTCTATTCTTCCATTTTTCACTAAAGGATTGCTTTTCCTTTCGTCAAATACCCTACAGAGGCACACTCTACCTGATAACATTGTGCTAAGCTATTATTGTTGAGCTATTTGAAGTTATAAAAATATTTCATTAAATGATGTGTTATTTGAAAATGCCCGTCAGGGAATTTTGTATGGAGGCCCTAGGGCCCTGCCTTTTCCTCTCTTCGTATTCCCTCCCAAACTGTGGTTTCAGAAGCCACTCTGATGAAACTTCAAGGGTTTAAGGGAGCAAAGTTTGAAATCCACTTTTGCATTTCCATACTATTTCCTTTTGTTTCAAAAAACAGTGGGAGGAGAGACATGGGAAGCTGTAAGTTTGCTGGGAAGAAAAAGGGAAATACAAGAGAAGAAACAGTGTTGACAATTTGAGCAAAAATAAAGGAAAGGAAGGAAAGAGCTGAGTTTAGGAGAAGTTTGCAATGTATATTCCAAAGCTCCAGGAAACTGGTTGGGAAACACAACCCTTAAACAGATGCTTTAGAGAAAAATACTACAGATAAATTAAACTTTACAGGCAACTTGTTTATCTTCCTTCTTCCAGATGCTATATACATATAAGTGTGTGTAGATATGATAAAAACCTGATTTTCTGATGTTAGGTGAGTTACAACATGATTCAGTTTGAGAATGATTTTAATAGTTATATTCCGGCCGGGCGCGGTGGCTCAAGCCTGTAATCCCAGCACTTTGGGAGGCCGAGGCGGGTGGATCACGAGGTCAAGAGATCGAGACCAACCTGGTCAACATGGTGAAACCCCGTCTCTACTAAAAATACAAAAAATTAGCTGGGCATGGTGGTGCGTGCCTGTAATCCCAGCTACTCAGGAGGCTGAGGCGGGAGAATTGCCTGAACCCAGGAGGCGGAGGTTGCGGTGAGCCAAGATCGCGCCATTGCACTCCAGCCTGGGTAACATGAGTGAAACTCCGTCTCAAAAAAGTTATATTCCAATGGCAAAACTAATAAAATACAGGCACATTCCTCAATAACCAAGGACATCTAATCACCATTCCATTGTGTGAATTGCCTTAAAAAATGTTCTGCAAACTAGAAGAATTTTTGTAAACTACAGAGGTTAATACAGCATAGGAATTGACACTTAAAGTAGATCTCTGTTACTTAAAATGCGACTCTGGTCCCAAATAGAGTCATTATCCTTTTGTCCTGCCTTTTATTGTTAAACCCACTAATATCTAATTACATTTGGAAGAAAAAAAAGAAAGGAAAGAGAAAAAAAATCATTCAAGTAGCTGCTCTAGGATTCACACCCAAATACCTAAAGAGTATGCACAATATTTTGGCTTACTCAGATGTTAATTCTCTCCTTGAGAATGTTTGGAAGTTCAGCTCCAGATCCTGGTTTCTGGCTTGCCAAAAGACATGCTGGTTTCTTGGTGTGGTTTTCTAGCTCTTTCGCTATTAGTGCAAAATTTGACAGTATGCTGCCACAGTAACAGAATTCACCAAGGGCTTTCGGTTTTGTTCTGCCAATGAGGATTTTTGACTGCATGTAGTGCTGGCCTCTGAAGACTGATCCATAATATTTGTCTTATAATGCCTTGTCATCTCATAGCATGACTGATGCTACAAAATAATCCATAATGAGCCAGGCTCTCCCAGCATGAGCTACTCCCTACGCGTAAGTTAGGCACTACTGGAAACCACATTAACCTCTTTATCATCAAACTTGGGTGCTTAAAATAGACTGCTTGAAAGTGGACACATTACACAGTTCCATGTTGCACCGCTGACTTGGGGAGTGGATTAGGCATGTAATCCCCAATGTTCATTTTCTACAGTATCCCATTATGGGAAACAGAAAAAATAAACCTCCAGATTTTGACAATCTTCTTTGTATAGTCATTTTCAGAGGCAAGGCTTGCTAAATAACTATGTGGTTGATAGAATAAAGCAAAAAATAATAATTAAAAAAAAAAGGCTTCGTGGTTTTAACCAATATTTTCCCATATTATTTCAGTGAAAAACAACATACTTTCTATTATTTTCAGTTATATTTTTACTACTAATTATATTTTGACCACGTTCTGTGTTTAACTATTATTTATTAGTCCTTTTTTGTGGTATGCAATAATGACAGTTTAAAAATTCTATGAAATATTTTTATGCTCATGAGGCCAAAGGAATTTGGTCAATCCCCTTTGGGACTGGTTGGATCCACCATGAAAAACTAAACTACCCTTGAATTCTTTCGTGTGGTTCTAGTGAGAGAATGGGAATAACTCAGGACAAGCCCAGCAAGCACATTAGAAAATAAATCAAAGCATAGTATTGGATGAACTGGGAAAGCAAGCATAATCTTTATTTAGGACAGTAGTTCTCAACCAGGGGTAATTTTGACCCCAGGGGACATGCAGCAATGTCTGGTCACATTTTTCAATGTCAACACTGGGGGTGTTCTACTCATATCCGGTGGACGGAGGCCAGGGAGGCTGCCAAACATTCTACAATACACAAGATATCCTTACCCTTCACACCCAAAACACGATCCAGTCCAATATGTCCATAGTGTTGTGGTTGGAATGTCCTGGTTTTGGTAACACTCAAGGAGGAGGAGAGAACACAAGCACTATTTTTCCTACAGTTCAGTTAATCTGGCTCATAGGACAAAGCGGACAAAATACATCTGTAAGGAGTGGTGGTCTTAGGCTATGGGAAGGGCACTAGCTCAGATGCTCAGGAGAGGTAAATCCAATGATTCTCTTCAGTAGATGGAAGAAAGGGAGCCCCAATGCCTCCACTCCGTTTTGCAGTGGGGTGTCTAGTTGGCACTTTGAAAGGGCAAGTCATAAAGGCCTTGCCAGGTGAGAGACACAGCAGGGAGCTACTGCAGGGAATCCACAGCTCCATGTGCTCCTTTAGTCCAGAGTTACTTCTCAGCATTTTTTCCCCATTAATTTTTACTTTGTTATCTTAGGCTGTCATTGAGCATCCTTCCTTTTAACATTTTCCATGTAAGTTATTTTGTCATCCCTTTCTTGGCTTCTTTATTTGAATTCTTACAAATCTTTCACACTAATAATCTTTCCTGCTTGTTATGGGGACGTGTAATCTATTTTTTCATTTAATCAGTTTCTTTTCAGTTTTGGCCTTAGCATCAGTAATAAGAAATCTCAGAGAACAGGGTCTCTCTCCCGCTAAAAATAGTACATGTAAAATAATATCATTTCACTAAGAATATGTGGTATTTATTGGTTAGCTAACATTATGTTCTCTTTACTCCTTTTCTTGACTCTTCCACTCATTCTTCTTAACTTCTTTCCTAATTCCTACATTCACCAAATGCCTCCCCTGTGCTAAGCTACTAAAACACAAAAAATAAACAAGGTTTGATCCTTATCCAACACACATAGAAAGCAGTCATGAACAGAATGCAGTTACCTCAGCTGAGAGTGTAGGGAACAAATCTATCCAATATATTTAACAACAGAATAGGTTTTTTCTTCTATAAGAATTTGTTCATGTCTAATACATGTCTTTATGTTTTATCTTGTTACTTTTCTGATTGTTGTTTTGGTAGCATATTAATTCTTAGAATACATTTTAACTCTAAATGAGCTTTGGAAAATGGCAGTTAGTATTTGAGAAGAATCCTTAATTTACAAACTGAGAGTTTCATATTACCTATATTTCATCAATGACATCGAAAGCATGACAAAACAGTATTTGTCACAATCGTCTTACAATTTAAGTAAAAGAAGTATTAGCTGAGAGTAATCCTTTTCAACCTTGGGGAGTTTGGATGCAGATCTGGGTGAGATGGTTAGTTCTCTTTAAACTTTCATTGTAAGTCATCGGCAGGTGTCAAACCAAGAAGAAATGCAAAGACACCAAGAAAACACTAGCCAGTTTGTTTACTGTAAATAAAGCATATACTTTTACTCTTAGATTGTCTTAATTGGAGACACATTAGTTTTGAAGTTTGAAAAATACATTAAATGAAAGGTAAAGCTACCTGTAGTACATCTAAAAATCATCAACCAGGTTATTATGTAAAAAAAATTCTGATAACATTTGATATATACAAAACAAGAAATCTGTAATATTTCCTACATATAAGACAGAAATCTATATCCCTATTTAAGGTAAAAATAAATATAAAAAGTTTTCCTCTACTTCTTCATGAAGTTAAAATTTAAATAATCACTTTTAAAATGTTTTAAAAGTCCTGAAAATGGCATAAAGTTATTACTGATTCATTGGAATCAATAATGAATAATTACAATTGGTCATTAAAATTATTTTTTAACAGTCAGGTACAGTGGCTCATGCCTGTAATCCCAGAACTTGGGAGGCTGAGGTAGGTGGATCACCTGAAGATCAGGAGTTTGAGACCAGCCTGGCCAATATTGTAAAACCCTGTCTCTACTAAAAAAAAAAAAAAAAAAAAAAAAATAGTCAGGCGAGGCGGTGGGCACCTGTAATCCCAGCTACTCAGGAGGCTGAGGCAAGAGAATCACTTGAACTTGGGAGGCGGAGATTGTAGTACGCCAGGATCATGCTATTGCACTCCAGCCTGGGCAACAAGAGCAAAACTTCATCTCAAAAATATATGTCTATAAATTTTTAACCTCTATAAAAGGGTCACTTTTACATTAATGTAATTTTAGAAGTGTATTTTTTAGTTGACACACTAATTGCACAAACTTATGGGGTACAATGTGAAGTTTTCATACATGTAGACTCTGTAGAGTGACTAAATTAGGGTCAACACTTGTATACATGTATACATTGTGTAATGATCAAATCAGGATAAACATCTAAAACACATATCATTTCCTTGTAGTAAGAACACTGAACATCCTCTCCCCTAGGTATTTTTAAATATTCAGTGCATTGTTAACTCGTCACCCTAGTGTACAATAGTACATCAGAATTTGTTCCTCTCATCTAATTGTAACTTTGTACCTGTTGACCAGGTTCTGGTAACCACTCTATTCTCTACTTCAAGGAATTAACTTTCTAGATTTCACGTATGAGTGAGATCATATGATATTTACTTTGTGCTTCTGGTGTATTTCACTTAACATAATGTCTTCCAGGTTCATCCATGTTGAAAATGACAGGATGCCATGCTTTTTATGGCTGAATAGTAACCACTGTGTATATATGCCACATTTTCTTTATCCATTCATCCATTGGTAGACACAAGTTGATTCTATACCTTGGCTATTGTGAATGTTGCTATAGACATGAGAATGCAGATATCTCTTTAATGTACTGATTTAATTTCTTTTGGATATATACTCAGTAGTGAGATCTCTAGATCATAGGGTGGCTCGATTTTTTTAGGTAGATGTTTGCTTTTTAATGTTTCTTTTATCTTAATAGATGTCAAAGCAGGAAATTATATGGATTTTACAATATGAAAAATTAGAACGTGCATCTAATGTTGACTGTTCAAATCCAAGAACATTATACTTCAGTAGAAAGCAATACAAACGGTGGAATATATGTTTCATAGTACTATAGAAGCCACTTTTCTCTAATGAAATAAATGTAGAGATTAAAAAATAAAAGTTTAACATAATATTAAAGAAACAAAGTTGGAGGACTAACACTACTTTCCTTTAAGACTTACTATAAAGCTACAGTAATCAAGACAGTGTGGTATTGGTGAAGTAACAGAGAAATAGATAAATGGAACAGAACAGAGATCCCAGAAATAGACCCACAGAAATATATTCAACTGATCTTTGACAAAGAAGCAAAGGCAATACAATGGAGCAAAAATAGTCTTTTAAATAAATGGTGCTGTAAAAACTGGACATCCACATGCCAAAAAAAAAAAAAAGTATCTAGAAATAGACCTGACATTCTTCACAAAAACTAACTAAAAATGGAACTCAGACCTCAGTGTAAAGTGGAAACCTATAAAGCTCCTAGAAAATAACATAGGAGAAAATCTAGATGACCTTAATTTTGGTGATTTTTTAGATAAAACACAAAGGCAAACTCTAGAAGGGAAATAATTGGTAAATTGCATTTCACTAAAGGTAAAAATGTGTGCTCTCCATAAGACGCTGTCAAGAGAATAAAAAGACAAGCCACAGATTGAGAGATATTTGCAAAAGATTTATCTAATACAGGAGCTAGCCAAAATATGCAAAGAATTCTTAATACTCAACAGTAAGACAAAAGTAACTTGATTAAAAAATGGGCCAAAGACCTTAACAGACATCTCACCAAAGAAGATATAGAGATGGCAAATAAGCCAGGTGAAAAGAAGCTCCACACCATATGTTACCAAGGAAATGCAAATTAAACCACCACCACCACCACCACCATAGGATGCCACTCCACACCTACTGGAATGGCCAAAGTCTGGAACACTGACAACACCAAATGCTGGGGAGATTGTGCAGCAAAGGAACTCTCAGTGCTGGTGGAATTCAAAATGTAACAGCCACTTTAAAAGACAGGCTACTAGTTTCTAACAAAACCAAATATACTTTTACCATACAATCCAGCAGTGATATTCCTTGTTATTTCCCAAAAGAGCTGGAAACTTATGTTCATACCTGTACGATCATGTTTATAGCAGCTTTATTCATAATTGCCAAAACTTGGAGGCAATTAAGATGCCCTTCAGTAGGTAAATGCATAAATGAATACAGTACACCCAGCCACTGGAATACTGTTAAGAACTTTTTTAAAATGCTCCATGAAGCCATGAAAAGACAGGAGGAACTTAAGGTATTTATTAATAAGTAAAAGAAACTCATCTGTAAAGTCTACACAGTGTATGATTCCAACCATATGACATTCTGAAAAGAAAGTGAATAATCAGTGGTTACCAGAAGTTGCAGGGAGAGAGGGATGAATAGGTGGAGGACAGAGGATTTGGGGGACAGTGAATCTACTCAGTATGATGCTGTAATGGTGGACACATGGCATTATATCTTTTATCAAATCCATCAAATATATAACACCAGGAGTGAAGTCTAATGTAGAGGCTTTGTGTGACAATGATGTACTATTTATTGTAAGTGTATTGTGACAAATCTATTTCCCTGGTGTGCAGTGTTGATAATGGGGGAGGCTTTGCATGTTTGGAGGCAGGGGTATATAGGAAATCTCCATTTCTTCCATTCCATTTTTCTGTGAACCTGAAAATATTAAAGATAGAGGCTGGGCACAGTAGCTCATGTCTAAACCCCAGCACTTTGGGAGGCTGAGGCAGGAGAAATAGAACAATTTCCTTTAAAGTTTTGAAAAAAAGGAAAAGTGACCTGTCTTTTAATCAAAGACATCAAAAATATTCTATACTTGCTAATGATACTATATTAATGAGGTAATTTAAAAATGTCTAGAGCTAAAATAAGTATCAATGACAGATGCTATTTGATGACAATTGTCATTATTAACAAGGGAGGTAGGATGGTCAGACACTAACCCCATAGATTCTAGAATAAAATTCAGGTTTGGATTTACAAAGTTAGGAAAGATACTCTCTATAACCTTCGGTGTCCTCATCATTAGAAACGGGAATCAAACTTTTCCTACTCATTTGGCTGCTCTGGGGATTATATGAGAAAACAGAAATAAATCAGTTAGAACAGATCCTGTCACAGAGTCTGCGTTTTGATAAAATACTATTAGTACTTTTACTAATACAGTTTTAAAATCATAAAAATGTTCCATTAAAAACTTAAGAGCCAGCATCAATGTATAAAGTAGTTACAGCCTAGATTACATGCACTGTTCTTTAGCTGAATGGCACTGAACAAGAATGAGAGTCCTTTCTTCAACCATAATCACAGCTAATCACACTTCCTGGAACTCAAACACATCACTCCTAAATTGCAGAGGTTGGACTAAATGAGTTCGTACTTTGAAAATATCAGTGAGAGTCAAATTATAATTTGGCTACTGAGGTTTATCTCCTTAATAGTACTGAAAGCTCCTGCAGTGTTAGACAGTTTTGTATCTTTTTTTTTTTTTTTTTTT
>NW_022436979.1:14469045-14496882 GCF_009761245.1 Sapajus apella | reverse complement strand
GCAATGGCGCGATCTCGGCTCACCGCAACCTCCGCCTCCTGGGTTCAGGCAATTCTCCTGCCTCAGCCTCCTGAGTAGCTGGGATTACAGGCATGCGCCACCATGCCCAGCTAATTTTTTTATATTTTTAGTAGAGATGGGGTTTCACCATATTGACCAGGATGGTCTCGATCTCTTGACCTCGTGATCCACCCGCCTCGGCCTCCCAAAGTGCTGGGATTACAGGCGTGAGCCACCGCGCCCGGCCTTTGTCTTAAAAAAAAAAAGAGTCTTGCTTTGTCACTCAGGCTGGAGTGCAATGGCGCAATCTCGGCTCACTGCAACCTCGGCCTCCCGGATTGAAGCAATTCTCCTGCCTCAGCCTCTTGAGTACCTGGAATTACAGGTGTGCACCACCATGCCCAGCTAGTTTTTGTATTTTTAGTAGAGATAGGGTTTCATGACATTGGCCGGGCTGGTCTTGAACTCCGGCTGCCTCGGCCGGGCAAAGTGCTGGGATTATAGACATGAGCCACCACACCTGGCCTGTACGTCTGACTCTATAGTAACTCTCGGAGACACAGTTGCCTCCTGGAAATAAAATAATTTTAGAAATAGAAATAACTATTGGACATTCACTATATGCTAGGCATTGGGTGTCAAATATTTGCTAGACAGCGTGAACCCACTGGCAACTACTAGGTACTAGAATCAGGTCCCCCAAAATGTTTTCCAGGCCTGAAATTGTGTTGTTTTTATCAAATTTCACCAGTGGTGTGAAAAGTACATTCCAAGGAAACCCCTAGATTGTATACTTTTTATGAATTTAAAACAAAATATTAATGTAAGTTAATTTTGTAATTTTGTGACGTTTAGGACTATTAAAGAGGAAAAGAAAAGCAAAAGTGATAGCCAAGCATCATTTACAAATAAGAACACTTTTCAAAAGTTATACTCACACTGATTGTGAGGTAACAAAATGAGTTATGATTATACCAAAATGAAGTGAATAATTCTCCCAAATCTAAGAAGTCTGATTTAAAATTAAAAACTCAATGCTGTATAAAATTCAGAAAAATGTGAATTTCCCTGTTGAAGACATAGAAGTATTTGTAACCTCTCAAAAATACTGTGGGGGGAAAAATAGAAAGAATAAGACCCAGTATTTGCTAGCAGAGCAGGGTGACTTTAGTAAAAAATAATTTTTCATTTAAAAATAACTAAAAGGGTATAATTGGAATGCTTATAACACAAAGAAATGATACATGTTTAGGTGATGGTTACCCCATTTACCCTGATGTGATTATTACACATCGTATGCCTGTATAAAATATCTGATGCAACCCATGAACATATACACCTACTACATACCCACAAAAAATAAGAATTAAAAATCCTGTGACATTGGAAGATAACCAATTTTAAAAAGATTGTATGAAAATGAAAAACTCTGTGTGTGTCAGCATCTAATGCCTCTGTATTCCATACTTCAAGTAGCTCAGCTTACAGGGCTCCAAAATTCAAGGACGGAGACACTTAAGCCTCCAGTGGGATTGTTCTGATTGCAGGGAAGGAGTTCTGTGAGTTCTGTTCCCTGTGTATCCCTGTCAACAGAGACCGCCATGTTGTTAAGCGTGCTCCAAATTGTGATCTCAAAAAGATAATTACTAGAACTATTATCTACTCAATATAACAATTTAATACAACTCTTAACTATTCAAAATTAGAACTATTAGAGAAGGATAATATTTTTAGGGGAATATGGAATATTTACTATGATAAACACGACTTAGATACAAATATGGTGACATTCAACATCATTGAAACATCTATGTGGATCATTACATAGGAAGTACTAAAAGATTGTCTCAGAAATAGGAGGTAGTGCTGTTAGGGTACAATAATATATGTAATATATATAGGGATATAATATATAGTATATATATGATATATATTAGTATATAGTATATAATAGTAATGTACACTACATATTATATATACTATAACATATACTATATATTATATATATAGTATTATATATTATATATATTATATATTGGTATATTAGTATATAGTATATAATATAGTACATGTTATGAATATATATACTATATAGGGTATATATTATATATATATATATATATAATTTGTAGGGTATATAATAATATACCAAGTAGACCCAGTATAGTAGAGGATGCCGGGTCTACTTGGCTCTAAAATGATCATTCCCTTGAATCTACAGCATTATCTATTCCTAATGAAGCCAAATCCAAATTCCTCAGTAAGGCTCTTGATCTTCTTTACCAAGCAATTCAAAGCTGAGTCTCCCCCACATCATCTATAATCAGTTCATGAACAGCAAGATGGAAGTGACAGAGAAAGGAAGGAACATTATGATGTACAGTACTCACTTTCCCTCTCTCTAGGCAGGCTCACTCTAAGAATCATCCAACATAAAGCGCTCTCTGTTTTAAAAATCTCAAAGAAATACTGCATAAACTATCACAATAATCTTTGATAAAGGGGCTTTTTGTCACAAAGCTTGTTCATATATCTTACTTAATGGTTTTGGCTTTGATTTAAAGCCCCTCTTGTCACTGTGATATCGTAACAACTGACTGTAGCTGGCTGTTCTACAGTGTACACCCTAATGATGTCTTTAAAGGTGTGCCATAAGAAAAGACAAGATTCATAAGATCTGATCCGGTTTGACCACTCCATAAATGCTGGGCCTTGGACAAGTCCCATAATCCAAATGACTCTTGTGTCTCTCACCTACAAATCAGTATTTATAACTGCCTTTCTGTTTTCGGTTTTAGACATAAAAATTTGATTATAACTCATGTTTCATCACCAGCCATATAGAAGGTGTTTAGGAGTTTTTTCCTATGAGTAGCAGTATTTTTCCTGGTAGGATACATTCCAGGACCTCCAGTGAACACTTGAAACCATGGATAGTACCCACTGCTATGTACAGTATGTCTTTTCTTACACATATAGACTATGAGAAAGTTTAATATGGAAATCCCAGTAATAGATTAACAGTAAAATGGAAGAATTAACACATACATCAACAAAATTTATGTGAATGTGGTGTCTCATTTCTCCTCTCTCTCATACTCTCATAATATCTTTCTGTACTCTACCATGGCTAACTGAAACTGAGGTTTCAGTGGATAATGGGGAACTACTTTATTAGCTATCCATAATGGTAGTGCTTATTAGTAGTAATAACTTTAGTACTTCAAGGGGGAAAGGAAACCCTGTAGACCTCTGGGAAAACAGAAGAGGGCAGCAGTCCTAGAAGTAGAATTAAGAGTACTACTGAAGAGACACAAGCATGGAAGGGGGCACCATGATGTCAGCAACACAATTTTATGTGTCGATGGAGCTGGGTCATGGTGCCCAGATATTTGGTCAAACACAATTTTGAGTGTTTCTGTTAAGGTGTTTCGTGATGAGATTAACCTTTACATTGGTGGATTTGGAGTAAAGAAGTTTGCGTTCCATAATGTGGGTGACCCTCACCCAATCACTTGCAGGCATTTATAAAATCAAGACTGACCTTCCCTAAGCAAGAAGAAAAGTGGCCAGCACACTGTCTTTGGATTCAAACTGCAACTTTTCCCTGGGTCTCTAGCCTGACAGCTTACCATATCAGATTTTGAACTTGCCAAGCCTCTGCAATCCAGTGAGCCAATAACTTAAATCTCTTGCAATCTCTCTCTCTCGCTCTGTGCATGTGTATACACACACACATACATATTCTAATATCTTGTTGATTCTGTTTCTCTAGAAACCCTGACTAGTACCATCACTAAGGCCAAGCAACAAACTTTAAACAAGAAGAGAAATAATCAGGATCTCCAGTGTTTAAACCCATGAAACTTGCTGTAAACATGACAATACATGTTATCTGATACGTAAGTATCAAGATCCGTTGTGTCATTTGTCCTTCAAAGTTAGGTAAAAGATATATAATTACTGAAACCACTAACAAGAAAAAGAGAAAGAGGAATTAACTGTTAGACATTTATTCTGTAGGATGAAAAAAGATAAACTCTTTTTTTTTTTTTTTTTTTTTTTGGAGACGGAGTTTCACTCTTGTTACCCAGGCTGGAGTGCAATGGCGCGATCTCGGCTCACCGCAACCTCCGCCTCCTGGGTTCAAGCAATTCTCCTGCCTCAACCTCCTGAGTAGCTGGGACTACAGGTACCGCCACCATGCCCAGCTAATTTTTTTGTATTTTTAGTAGAGATGGGGTTTCACTATGTTGACAAGGATGGTCTCGATCTCTTGACCTCGTGATCCACCCGCCTCGGCCTCCCAAAGTGCTGGGATTACAGGCTTGAGCCACCGCGCCCGGCCAAGATAAACTCTTTTTAATATGAATATTGTGGCTTAAGTTTCTCAAGAGAAATAAATCTAAATAATTTGTCCCTGCTAAAGAATGTGAAAAGCACATAATGCATAGCCATTAGCATTAAACAGTGGAAATAAATATAAGGCAAATGTTACAGTAAATCTTCCATTTTATGTTGTTTGCACAAAGACATATTTTTAATAAAAATGAATCATACCAAATACAACAATATTGCACAAAATGGATTTCCCTGCTCTTTTCTATTTG
This sequence comes from Sapajus apella, assembly GCF_009761245.1. Taxonomy (NCBI): domain Eukaryota; kingdom Metazoa; phylum Chordata; class Mammalia; order Primates; family Cebidae; genus Sapajus; species Sapajus apella. The sequence goes on along the minus strand of NW_022436979.1, from coordinate 14,492,272 downwards.
GATATTTACATAAATTTGTTACTTATTTTTATATTAAAGACTTAGAAATAAATACTGTAAAGCAAAATAATAACTATTCCAATTAAATGTTTCCAAATTCATTCTTAGGTACTCTAATGTATCTAACACCATATGATGAGAAAAACTGGAAAATTTAACCACACATCCTTAATTTAACCTTTTATTCCTACAAAAATTCCAATCAAGCCCCTCTTCGGAGAAGGGAAACAGAGAAATGGCAACACTTGAATAAGCTATCAAGGAGGTATAGTTCTATTTAAAAAAACTATTTTAAAATTCATATAGAACTAAATAAGAGACTTCTTTAATATTACATTGACTATCAGTTAAAAATAGACTTGTTTAGAAACTATAGCAATGGGTATGTTAATATGTTAGTTATTATTACAATTATATTACCTAGTAAGTTCCTTCATTTTAGGCAATATTTATAGGGTGAAGAATGATTTATGATTAGGTACATCAAATGATGAATCTAGTATTAGCAATTGGAAGATATCATTTAAATCAAAGCTTGTTTCGAGTTGAAAGTCATTTTGCAATCAGTAATTTTACTCTGAACGTTGAGGACTTTAACGTCTTCCATAGGAATCTGAGGTCTGTGCCACAATAAAAAACTTCTCTAAAGTCATTGATCAATTCTTCAGCAACTAAATGCCATTGAACAGAACTGAGAGTACACTTAATATAAAGTAATTATAGAGCAAAATATTAAGATGTTCTTTAAGAATTAACACGTCAGATTTACAACCACCCTAAATCATAAGAAATGAAACAATAAAAATTAAAATCTATGTATAAATCTACAAAAATTCTACATATGGAATAAAAAATAACTATTTCTCTTGAAAAGATTCATTGTTTAGATTTGCATTGTTTTGATTTACTAGTAAAAAGAATATAAACAAGTTTATCTTCTTTGGGTAACATCAGTTTTAAAAAATCAGTTTTTGGTCCTTTAGGTAATGAAATTGTCTTAGAGTCTAAAATAAATTTCTAATTAAAAAAAGTAGGTGGACAGTTTTGTACTCTCAAGTGCTTATCATGATGCTTTTATAATCAAAATACTGTAACAAATGGAGACTATTTTATTGCCTTAGGATTATTCTTTACTACTACACAAATACGCTGCCAAGAAGCAACTTCACAATGGTAGAGACAAAATTAAATACCTACAATTGCCATTAGCAGTTGTGAACAATTATTAATCTGTCTAGAGGAAACTAATGGACGTGATGAGAGAAACCAAAACTCTTCATCTTATGGAAATCAATAGCGTAGATGTATTTCCATCAGATAATGAATTACAGATTTGTGAGCTGAAGATTAAGGATACCTTAGTATATATTCTGCCCATACCTATCAATTGTATGTCTCTCTGTCTCAATCTGGTTTATACCAATACTACATCATAGCTAATGATCTCTTTTTTTTCCAAAAATTATAGTTATTTAGACACTATATAAAAGAGATGGGAAAGTAAATCTGTTTAGTTTCCTTTGGGACTATAAAACAAATCAGCAACAAAGGAATTATTGCTAATTTATATTGAATAAGGTGATTGGCAAATAAAAACTTTTGTTTTGTTTTCCTTTTTAAAATACCCAGATTGTGGGTGCAGCAATATCAGCTCAAAGTACAAGATTTATCATTATGATGCACTGTAGATTATCCAAATATACATATAAACAAACAGAACTGTAGTGTATTTTGAGAACGTCATAATAAACAATATTTTGTGAAATCACAAAATAGATTGGTCATTTCTAATCCCATTTGCAAATATACATCTAACCTAAATGCAAATAAAAACATGAATACATTAAACTTTTATGCAATTGCCTTTTCTTAAATGTCTACCAGAGTCTGGTTAATTCAGATTAGAACTTAATTGAAAATCTTTCATAGCATGTATATTTTATGTCAGATGAGATAGATACAAAAACTCACGGGAGAACACCTCACAGTAAGAAGAGAATTCCTGAAGAAAATGTGGGAAGGGAAGAGTGCACCTTGGACTGCAAAGAAATTCAATTACAGAAGAATGAAAGGACTTCTGTTGTAGGCAATTACTTCTATGGTTGTATCTATAAGGCGGCTTTAGAGTGGGATTCCAGTGCACTCCTCTCTAAGAACAGTAAACTTCTCATACTAGCTATCACATTCCCAGAGGAAGATGGAAACCCGAAAGACTGATATGAACTAATGTTGCTCATATAGATTTGGTTAAAGAAGGCTTTTCTTCACATATTGCAAAGGTTTGGGTTTAATAATGTAAAATCTCTGAATCCACATTTCTAAGAATTTTTTGTGCTGAAATCCAAGAACTGAGTGCAGCGAAAGCAAAGTAGGAAAGAGATGTGGGAGTAGGTTTATCACATCAGAATCTACTACACCAGCAGCTTGATGGTTAGCAGAGTAAATCCATGTGGTCATGGCACTGATATGCAGACTCATGTGGTGGGAGATGCTCTCCATTTATCTCAAAGATAACGTAAAGAGTTACCTTTAAAGAGACGTTGTCGGCCGGGCGCAATGGCTCACGCCTATAATCCCAGCACTTTGGGAGGCCGAGGAGGGTGGATCACGAGGTCAAGAGATCGAGATCATCCTGGTCAACATGGTGAAACCCTGCCTCTACTAAAAATACAGAAATTAGCTGGGCATGGTGGTGCGTGCCTGTAGTCCCAGCTACTCGGGAGGCTGAGGCAGGGGAATTGCTTGAACCCAGGAGGCGGAGGTTGTGGTGAGCCGAGATCGCGCCAACGCACTCCAGCGTGAGTAATAAGAGCGAAACTCCGTCTCAAAAAACAAAAAAAAAGAGGCATTGTCTCATAGATGAAGGAGTCTAGGGATGGTGGCAGAAAATCTGTGCAGTTCTCAGTTAATAATGAGGTTTCCACAATTGTATCTCACTGGATGCCAGTTACCTCTTCCATAAAATGAGGATAATGCAGCTTGCCCTGTCCACATGGTACTTTCCTAAAACCAAAGATGAGGCTGCTTTTGACTGCTTTACCAAGTAGGAAGTAATAAGCAAACAGATAAAAATTATCTTGGTAGAGGCCTGAACACAGAGGAACAGCAAAGATTGTTGGTTTATGCAAATCGTAACTACTTTAATATGCTTGAGACTTCGAGGACCTAGTCACCTTCAGGTGATATTCTCACCCCTTTGTCACATAATCCTACTTGCTGGCATAGTGATGAACAGGTCTTCTCAGACTTATTATAATGGTATCTGTTTCTACAATGTGGAACAATCTGCACTTCATGCCAGGCTGCAGGAACTGCCACTACCTACCACTCAAAGAACTAAACCAGCATAAAATTTCCCCTAACACCATGGAGGGAAAATAATGATGTAGGGAGGGAAACATTTTGCATCTCTGGAGCACTGGTGATGTTATTTTCAGTGCCATCCACCCGGTGTGCTGATATAATGATAGCTGTCCTTCAACTCCCGTCATTTACAATTTTGATTCGAAGCACTGTAGTAGGAAAGATAAAGTCACCCACATTTGTCCTCTGGCAAACTTTCTACAAAATTCATAGTGGAGCTAAACTGGGAGGAGGGGCTAGGACTATCTCAATGACCCATAGTCCCTGGGCTCAAAGTACACTTTTGTCCTTGAGAATGTTTGTCAGAATATTTTAGAAGAAATGGCTAAACAGGAAGTCAGGACTACATTCAGTGTATCTTAGTGTTTTCTGCTCTAATATAAAACATGATCAATGCCTATGCAATGAAATCACACTGTTTTCCTTTTTTGTCTCCAACTCAGATCCCTACATGTTTAATTACCTTCCTGTTTGCCTGACTAGATGCTCCAGTCATAGAAGAGCCTTACCACTCTTAGATCTCACAATCTTCTCTATTCCTGTGACTGCTAAACTACCAAACATTTCAGGTATGACTTCACACTTGCTGCCTCCACTTTTTAAGAATTAGCTCACTACCTCTTTACAACACTATCACTAACCCATGCAAGGCCTTTATGCCAGGGACAAACAGTGCTCTGCACAAACACATGTGCTGGAAGACTGTCCTAATGGTGACATAAGTCCACAATGCTTATGATGGAATGGTGCTCCTTAGATTTGGGCAGTGCACCACCTGCATAAACAAATAGTGATGCTGGAACAGGAAGAAAGAAGAGGAATCAAAGATAACTCTTTGGTCTGCAGCTTGAGTGAGTAAAACAACAGTGTTGCTATTAACAGAGACAGTAATCAGGGAAGAGCTGCTTGGAGGTTGGAAGATAGTGAGTTCAATGCTGGCTAAGTAAGGTTCAAAAAGCACAAGAATATCAAAACAGGGAAATCAGGTATGTGGAATTAGTCTCCAAAAGGGGGAAAATATTAGAAGCAGAGGTAAAGATTTTGGGTATGGCTGTATTAGGTGTAATTAAGCAAAAGGAGTTAAAAAAAAAAAAAGCTCAAAAAATAAACTTAAAAAAGAACCTTGCTAGTCCTGTTTGATTGAACTAGGGAGGGAATAACTGGATTTAAAGAAGACTCCTGCATACAATTGCGCTGTTGTGCACTGCACAACACTGTGGAGTGTCCATCACAGCACAGTTACCATAGAAACGACATGACGGGAAGACCTTGGATAGACCAGAAAACTATCCAGAAAATGGTGGCAAGACCTTGAGGAAAGGAGCCCTATTTCTAATTCACAGAATAGAGTAACAGAAGGGCAATGGTGCAGCTCTGAAGAGTTGTCAAGATCTATTGGTTCTTTCAAAATTTTTAATGCTATTCTCAAATAATCTTAAAGTAAACCTCTGAATAGGCCACCTTCTGTGAGCAACCTTTAAAAAAAACTTGAGTGGATTTACATACACTGAATAAAGTCTAAACTCTTTAGAGTGACATTCAGGACCCTCCACAGTATCATCCTGTAAGAATAACACAAAACAGACATCACCCTCTTCCAAATACACCCTATGCTTTCCTGATTTCTAGTCTTTGCCCATGCTTAATCAGAGTGTACTATTATAATCAGTTTGTAGATAATATAACTGAAGTTTATGTAATTTGTTCATATTTTACATTTCCAAAGCCCATCTTCTTTGTCACCAGGATATTCCACTCAAATTGAGAGTATATGTAGTACTCATATTTGTAGAACATTACCTACAATGACTTGCATAGTTGTGAAATGAGCTGTTTTTTTTGTTTGTTTTGTTTTGTTTTTAAGGCAGAGTCTCTGTCACCAGGCTGGAGTGCAGTGCCACAATCTCTGCTCACTGCAACCTCCCCCTCCTGGGTTCAAGCAATTCTCCTGCCTTAGCCTCCCGAGTAGGTCGAACTACAGGTTCATGCCACCAAGCCCAGCTAATTTTTGTATTTTTAATAGAGACAAGGTTTCACCATGTTGGCCAGGAAGGCAGGATGGTCACGATCTCTTGACCTCATGATCTGCCTGCCTTGGCCTCCCAAAGTGCTGGGATTACAGGCATGCACCACTGAGCCTGGCTGAAATTAGCTGTTTTATATAAATTGATGAATTTTATCATTTGAGATGTGTTTAATCATTAAATATTTTAATATTATTATTCATGAGCATATTGTGAAATAAAGTTTCTGGTTCAAGTTATTGTTGTAACTTTTAGACATGACATAGTGCTACCATAGTATAAAACTATAACTGTTAGTGAAGATGTTTCTCTGCCCATGCCTATAAGCAGATTAAAGCTTACACTTTGTAAAATCAGCTCTCATTTCTCATTGTTTAAAATGATCCATGATGGAGCATCAGGAATTCTCATTAATTGCTAATGGTAATGCAAAATAACACAGCCACTTTGGAAGAAAGCCTTGGTCTATGAAGCTAAACATCTTATCCTATGATCCAGCAATCTTTGCTCCTAGGTATTTACCTTAATGAGCTGAACACTTATAACCTACAAAAAACCTGCCTATGAATGTTAATAGATTTATGCATAGTTGCCCAAAATGGAAAGAAACCAGGATGTCTGTCAATAGGTGAATGGATAAACAAATTATGGCCCATTCATATTATTCAACAGTCAAATTTATGCATTTAGCAACTGCAAATAATACTATGCTCTTTATGATTCCAACTCTTTGACATTCTGGACAACACAAAACTATAAAGGGTAAAAAGATTAGTGGTTGCCAGGAATGAGGGTGATACGAAGAGAGGATGAATACATGGAGTAGAGGGAATTTTTAGGGCACTGAAACTATTCCATATGATACTGTAATGGTAGCTGTATGATATTATGTATTTGGCCAAACCTATAGAACTGGACAACACAAAGGATGAAACCTAATGTATACTATGAACTTCCATTAATAATTACATTAGTTCATCCGTTGTAAAAAAAAAAAAAAAATGCACCCTGCCAATGTGAGAGATTAATAACAGGTGAAACGGGGAAGGGGGAAGGGAGTGAGGGAATTCTATACATTCTGTTCAAATTTTTCTGTAAACTTAACACTAAGAAGTAAAGTCTATTGGCTTTAAAATATGCAATATTTAAATTACAGATTAAAATCTATTAAACATTTTTTACAGAATAGACAAAGCACAGAGGACAATGATACTTGCAACAGTGATGGTCTTTCTCTGCTTCCTTGACCCTCTCTCCTAATGCCTTGCCAAATGAATGATGCCTCTATTCCCCTGCTAATGGAAGCAAACACAACCTCTCTAAAACAGACCTACTTTCCCTTGAGCCTACAGATCTCAAGATACTCCTCTTGAAGTTATTTCACTTACCAAAATTCATCTTCAAAGAGCTTACTGAATTATCAAAATCTTCCCAGAGGCCATGGTATGTAGATGATGGTGGAAAACAAGCAGCAAAAAGAATCGCTTTGTTAATCAACACTTCACCGTAGCTTCTTTTTAATGTTTTCCTTAATGTTTTGAGACTTTTACACCACAGTTATTTTATTACTTCTTATAGCTGGTGGCAAGAAAACTTAGAAAATAAGTACATAAAGATTTCTTTACCAACTGAGACTACTGTATCTTAAGTTTATTAAACCACACAACAGTTAATTCCTCTGCATAATTTATAGTTAATTTTCTTAGATTGCTTCTAGCCCATAGATATATTTCTTTCACTTAGCTTGTCCTACACTGACTGATATTTGTCTTGCTCACCTGGGAGATCCAGGTTGCCAGTTTCTCTTGTCTAAGAATCTTTCTCCTCATCTTACTCAGAATTGTCTAAATCTGTTTTCTTCATATCTCATATGTGGTTTTGGAATCATTGAGAACAGAAAAAAATAATTTCACCACTCTTTCTACTACTAAAGTATGACAAACAGTTTGCAATTACTTTGGACTATCTAATCATATAGGGAGGAGTACTGTGTTCATAAGGACAAGATCACCTGTTTGATTAGTTAATTTCATACAAACAAAAGGTATTTTGCACTGTCAAGTATTAACCCTGCTCTCAGATGTCACTGACACATGGCTCACCAGGTGGCTACACAGGGCATCTGGCTGGGCTCATTTAAAAGTAATGACAGTAAAAAAAAAGACGAGACATTGTGTATGTTCTACATGAGTCACACATAAACCACAGAGCACTTTCGGGATGCCAGATATTTCTGGACAAAGCTAAATTAGAGAGGCCCACTGACATAGAAGATCAACACTTTTGGAAAACACAATTACCCTATGTTCAAATTCCAGCTGTCACTTAGTTGCTATGAGAGCTTATGAAAGTGGCAGTTCCTTGATCTCACATTTCCTCATCTCTAAAATAGGGATAGTATCATTTTTCACATAGTTGTCTAGAAATATCCTCCAACCCAGTTGACGAGCCAACATGAATATTCAATACCTGATCCTATTAGCAGTGGCAGTAGTCATGACCAATGCTATGGGCTGGATGCATGTGTTCCTCCAAAATTCTCTTATATTGTAACACAGCTTTCAAGGTGATGATGTTAAGAAGTAAGGCCTTAGGGAGGTGATTAGAAGCCATGAGAGCTCTCGTATCTCCATGAGGGATTAATGTCCTTATAAAAGGGCTTGATGGAGCAATTTCATCCCCTTTTGCCCTTCCATTCTTTCCCCACACGAGGACACAGCATTCACTCCCTCTACCACACGAGGACTCAGTAGGAGGGGCCCCTTACAAAGCAGAGTGCAAGTCTCCATCACACACTAAATATGATGGCAACTTGGTCTTCAACTTCCTAGCCTCCAGAATCGTGAGAAATACATTTCTGTTCTTTATACGTGATCCAGCCTAACGTATTTTGTCACAGCAGCACAAATGAACTAAGACAATAAATATTCCTATTTTATCCTAGAACGTAAATTCCCAACTAAATTTCCTAAGTTCTACTCCTTTTAGGATCTTCTCCCCAATATCACTTTTGAGAACCACATCGTGAGTGGTGAGATTAAATCCATTAGCACCAGTCGAAACACTTTTTGGTAGGAGATTCATGGTACTGTAGTACATAAATTTGAAAGGACAGTTTTACCCCTCAGTATGAGATGAGTTGTTGCAAAAGTTTTTTTAGAAATTACAGTCTGGGGTGCTGCTTTAAAAATGGGCACTAAATAAGACACTCCAATTTAAAATGGAGCCCTTTAAACAGGTGTTTGAAAGTAGAATAAATTTAAGGTCACCATATCTGCAAGTTAATGTTTTAGATCCTCTTCAAGCTTCCCCATTCCTGATAAAATCCCATCTCAATAACGATTATACCGCAGCTTCTATCATTTTTGAATTAATCTTAATTTCCATTGTATACTTTATATGTAAAACACACATATCGACACATTATATATTAAACTTTCTTAATCATTGTGATAAAAATAAACATGGAATAACAGGTAAATATACATAAACAAGTTCATGCTATCTGTAATGAATCATTAATCACATTGATGTTGCATAACAAATTTTATTTAATCTTTCTGCTTGAAGTGTAACTTTCTTCCCAAGGACAAGACTCTCAGATCCTTTTTCCTTCATGCTGTGCTGCAAAAAGCACAGACGCTATGTTCATACAGTTCTTTTCTTGAAGTTTGGCTTCCTCATTTGCTGGCTGTCTGATGTTAGCAAGTTGCAGAAAGTCTATGAAGCTCGGCTTTATATTTGAAGTGTTGTGTGAGGATCAAAGGAGAAAATGTATTTAAGACACCAAGCATATTCAATGTACTTAATTCATGGTGGTTATTACTGTATTCTGGCTTATTTCATCTCCAAGTTTATTATTCATGTTAATACTCACCTTGACATTAGGAAAAGTGTGTCCACTGACAAGGAATCATAAGATGAACAAAATATGCCTCTTGATGGTGTAACCGTTGATGGTGTGGGTCAGAATTCCAAAGATGACTCCCCAAGATTCCTGTCTCTTGGTAACTCAAACACGAATCTAGGCACTGCAGACGTTGTTGTTGTAATTAAAGTCCCAAATCAGGTAGACTTAAAATATGATGATTAACTGGTATGTGCCTCACTTAAGCACACACATCCTTTAAAAGGTCATGACTGTGGCATGATGGAATTCAGGAGGATTCAAAGCATAGGAAGGATTTGACATGCCATTGCCGGCTTTGAAAATGGAAGGTCCACAAGCCTGGGAATGTAAGTGGCCTCTAGAAGCTGGCAACAGCTCCTAGCCAATAGCCAGCAAGGAACAGGGACCTCAGTCCGACATAACTGAATTCTGCAGCGACTAAATTGTCTGACTCTTCTCCAGGTTCACAGACAAGAACTCAGGCCAGCCAAACCCCTCAGCATGGCTATGTGAGACCCTAAGCAGAGGCTCCAGGATTTCTGATCTATACAATTGCGAGCTAATAAAGGGGTACGGTTCCAAGCTGTTAAATATGTGGTGATACGTTATGCAGCAATAGAAGACTGAGACAGCCACGTTCTTTCCAGTTCTCGTGCTTTCCGTGGCATAATCTCTGCTTTACATACTCAGTAGATGTCTGCCCATGGCATGATGAGCTACTTCCAAGGCATCTGTACTTATCTTTTAAGAAAGCATTCCTTTTCATTATTTTTCATGGATCCTATTGATGAAAATAAAGAAGTATTCAAAGAAATATTTCCACATCATTATCTGAGGACAATACTGGTGATGTCCTCTGGGTATTTAGGTTTTAAATAAGCCAGTTCAATGGTGTCTTGATACATTTCCTGATGTGTCTCACATTCTTTTTCTATCTAGAGTATATGCAAGTTTAAATTCTATATTATTTCTATGATGGAAAGTTATTGATCTTATAGCTATCATGTTGCTGTCAGGCAAACATCCAATTCTCTTAATTTCTCTCTCAAGTTTAATTTTGTACCTTAAGCGTCTGTACCACATTAAAGTTGTTTAAAGGAATGTTTATGAAGGCTGTTTTAAAGGCAATGTAGAATAGTGACCAAGACAGAAAATTCTCTTGTATCTGAAGCTCTGTCCCATAGTTTGTAGCTGCTTGGCATTGGGCAACTTACTGCTTCTCTGTTTCCCAGTAATCTCATCCAATACTTCAAAGGCTGTTGTGGGGATGAGTGAGCTAATATATGCAAAGTACTTAGTGCCTAAAACCATCAGAATGACACAGTTCCTGACGTTATTATTTAATTTTACAAGTCTACATTTGAAATCTAAATATCGTCTTTATGTAGGATCTAATTAGTTACATGTGCCCCTTTGGCAGTGTGCTAAGAAATTTCATTTTTAAACCTCTGATGGTAACAAAATTTCTTGGAATAATCTCTTAAATATTCTGCCATCAGTAAGTATCCACATTTCCAAAGTCATTTTTTTTTTAATTCAAAATGTTTCCTCCCTTCAGAAGAATACCAGATTTTCTAGAAATTAAAAAAAATAAGATAGTGAATTCAAGGTCTGTATCTGCAACATGCTAATGGGAAGCTAGAAAGTAGTTAGTGCTCTCTGCAGACTGACAGCACTTCCAATATTCACTCATGAGTCTTCTAAATTACCACTGAAATGTGTAGCTGAGGATCATATGCATGTTTGACCACTGAACTGGAATATATAAGATGATTTCTGAATTTGCTTTTCTGGGATTGAAAAGATAATACACCAGTGCCACCTAGTTGTCCAAATACAATGTGCTACTTATTTATTCTTGAAAGGAATTATGCTGCTATGACAAGTAAAATTTTAACTTTTTTACTGTTGACATAGGCCCTGTATTTAACAAATAGTCATTTCTGCAAGTGATGCAAGTGATATATTTAAGGTTCCATTTAAGGTAAATATTTCTCATGTTTAGTTTATACAAGACAGCAAACCTCACATACTAATTTTCAATAATTTGCTTTAATTTTGTTGTAAATGTATCTGAATCATCTAACACATCTTCCACGTCAGCATATATTAGTTGTTTATTACTGTACATCCCAGAATCACAAGTTTCACAAAGCAAGCATATTCTTTCTATTAAAGATTGCATATGGGATATTCTGGAGGTGAAACACATTGTATCACACACTGCCTACGACCTACATGTTAATTCTGTAATAAGGTACACATGCAGTTAACGGTCTCTATTTTTTACTCAGCCTGAGCAATGTGTGGAGGTGACTGGGGCCTCTTCAGTGAAATAATTGTGATGTGTATTTGACATAGCTGGTGCTGGAAGGCAGGAAGTTCTGTCACGTCTTGGCTGCAACTGAAGACCTAAAGAGACAGACCTGGGATTGCTCTGCAGCCAGCTGGAGCTGGGGTCAGGAACTAAGAGGGAAGAGAGATGCCTCAGGCAGTGAGGCCCAAGGCAACAAATGACTTCAATGTTTAGACAAGTTCTGGGAAGAGTAGAAGCTACACACAAGGTACACATCTATCAGTAAGCCCTCGTCTATGTGTTACTGCATGTTCAAACAATTTCAGGATAAAGAAACTGAAGTCATATAACAGATGAGTCATCATCCTGTCTGCTCACAATGACAGAGTCCTCCCAAGTGGAAATTGCTTGCCAGCCCTCCACTCTTCCTTTCTCTATTAAAGGAGCTGAGACATCATTGTCCCCACTGGGCTCAGTCACTGCTGTGGGAATAGTTTTGGGGATGAGATACACAAAATATACAACAGGATAGGGCAACGAATTAGAGAAACATCAACTTGGAAAGAAGGATGTGATAACTCCCCCTTCTCTTGGGAAAGTTAAAGTGAGCTTTTCCACATAGTAGAAAAGGAGAGTGGTTCACATTGTGTCTTGTATCCCTGTGACACTTTATCTCGCCATTGCTTGTTATGTTACTCAGATTGTGGCCTCACGGGGAGATCCTTGGGACTTTCACATGCAGCCTCGTCCCTTTTGCTTCCTTCTGACCCAGGAGTCCCCTCATGTGTTAAACTGTGCCTGAACCTCAGTGCCCAGGCTTCAGCAGTGGCACATCTGTGCTCATGCAACATTTGTTCCAAGATACAAGACACTGCATGCAGATAACTGCATAGCTTTTGAAATCCTAGCAAAAGCTAAATTCTTCACTAACGGAAAAATAGGGACAGAGTGCTTATAGGCAGTTGTAGGAATTTTATGTCCAAATACAAAATATACTTTTTCTAAATACTACCAAATCCTTTTGGCCCTGGCTTAAGAAAAACACAATTTAACAGTTCTTTAGATTAAATACGTGATTTAATTTAAACTAAGAATATGTGTGGCCTTCAACAAGACACGCAGCATCTTTGGGTCTCTGTGAAATGACAAAGTTGGGCGAGAAGACCGCTTGGCATCCCACATGTCTATTGCATGTCGGTTTTCTACTGACTATGGACTATGCTCACAAGAAAAGTGGAGAAAGAGAAAGAACACCCAAGATGCTTCTTTTCAGCTCTTCTTTCCTTCCCTTTTTGTAATGCATATTAATGTTTTTTAGAGACAGGGTCTCACTCTGTCACCCAGGCTGCAGTGCAGTGGCATAATTATGGTTCACTGCAGCCTCCAGCTCCTGGGCTCAAGAAATCCTCAGGCCATGCCCCCCAGGTAGCTAGGACTACAGGTACACACCACCATGCCTTGCTTATTATTATTGTTGTTGTTGTTATATTTTTATAGAGAGGGGTTTTCACTTTGTTGCCCAGGCTGGTATTGAACTCCTTGCTTCAAGTTATCTTTCCACTTTGGCTTCCCAAAGTGGTGGGATTATAGGCATGAGCCAACTGTGCCCACCAAATGTTAGTCCAAGGTAGTACAATTTCTCTCCTTCCTTCCATCTTTTCCTCTTTATTTTGTCTTGAACCAATTTACTTACTAAAAATAAAGACAGGTTTCTAGGCCTTATAAAGCTTTCCTTCTTTACCAGAAAATTTAGATTAAGTACTTGGAAGAAGTAAAGACTGCAAAAACCACTTTAAATCAAAGATAACATTTAAAAATCACTGTCCTAATGAAATGGTGCATTGGGGTTATGAAAGTAATTTAAAAATATAAGACATTTTAAACTTTTAAGAAATCTGAACGTTCTAAAACAAAAACTACAAAACCCTAAAAAGATAGCAGTCTTATATCTTCAAGGTACTAAAACTTCTCTACTTTTTAAAACATTATGTTTGCAATTTTTATATAAATTCATTGTACATTTTGAATCCAATTTGTCAATTCACTCAGCTGTTTCCACAGCTATTGGCTTTGGAGTCTATCCCACAGATTAAAGATAGAGACTAGCACATGATGAAACCAAATAACTTCATTTACTGTTTCTCTTTAAAGAATGCCTTCAGACTCATTATAATCAGAGGTTACAAACAGACAACCTATTGAAACATATAGACCTTGCTATCATATCTACTATCAAAGCCAGCAAGGTAATATACACTAGCTATGTCAACATGTAACTGCAACATATATAGAGTTAAATATTCATTGAAATCAATATAAAAGTGAGGACTTTTAGTCAATAACATTGAAATCATATGGTCATTATTTTTCCCTAGTGCAGTAATTTGAGTTCTTGGGAATATAGAGTGCTATGGTTTGAATGCATATGGCCCTCCAAAATTCTTCTATCAGAACCTAATACTCAAGATGATAGTATTAAAAAGTGAGGCCTTTTGAGAGGTGATTAGGTCCTAAGGGCTCCATGAATGGATGGATTAATGCTCTTATAAAAGAGATTGACTGGAGCATCCTAGCCTTTCTCCTTCTCCCATTCTCCCTTGTGAGGATGAAACATCAAGGTGTCATCCTGGAAGCTGAGAACAAGCTCACCAGACACTGAGTCTTCTAGTGTTTTGATCTTGGACTTTCCAGCCTCCAGAACCATGAGAAATAAATTGTTATTATTAATTATGTAGGCATTTTCCTACAGCAATGTAAATGAACTGAGATACAGAGTCTGTGGCAGAGATTGCTAAGTGATCACCAAAGCTATTATATCTCCTTCCTGGAAATGAAGCCTAAATCTTATTTTCCTATCTCCTTTGCAGTAAGGTGCAGTAATAGGTTATGAGTAGAAGTAATAAACACCATGTACATACCTGACCCATTAAAAAAAATTCTTCCAGCCAGGCACGGCGGCCTATGGGAGGATTGCTTGAGGCCAGGAGTTCAACACCAGGCTGGGCAACATAGTAAGACCCCATCTCTACTAAAAATTTTCTTTAAAGTAGTCAGGTTTGATGGCACATGCTTGCAGTTTGGGAGGCTGTGGCATGAGAATCATTTGAGCCTAGGAGAGACTGCAGTGAGCTGTGATCAGGCCGCTGCACTCCAGCCTGAGTTACAGAGCGAGACCCTGTCTCTTTAAACACACAAACACACACATACACACACACACAAAACAACAGCTTATGTGTTCTTCCTCACTGCCTGCTTGATACCAGCATGGAGACCTTCAAAGTCAAATGCTGAATATCCCTGGGCCACAGGATGAAAAGAGCCTGGATTCCTGAATCACAATGTGCAGTAGAGTCCTCCTATGACCAGGAACAGCTATTTTGGATTTAGTGTAAAGAAGAAATATACTTGTAGTTTTGTTAAGCCACTGAGATTTTGGAATTTCTTTTCCAGAAGCTAGTAATATCTTAAGCAACACAGAAATTGATACCTTCTAAGTACTATGGTAAAGTAAAAATATTTGGTGTTGTCCTGGCAAGAAACACCAGGTTTCTTGGAAAGAAAACACCAGGTTTCTGGAGGCTGGAAAGATGTAGAGCCATGTTACAGAGGGGTCTATGGTAACCTGGAAGGCAGAATAACCATAGCACTGGATGGAACTAATGGAAGAAGGTAGAGTCACCGTATGTATTGGCATTACTTTCAGTTTTTAGCAAAGTATAACAAGACAAGGATGAGTTAAGGCATAGATTCTAAGCAGAAAGGTAAAGGACTTCAGAGAGTACAGAAATATGGAAGCTGTAACATTTTGAAATGCCAGTTGTTTCAGACTTCAAATGGTAAGAGGTAAGGATTAAAGAGGCTTTGAAAAACAAAGTCCATTAAGACCCTGACAGGGGCACAACCGAGTCTATTATGTTCAATAGCCTCAGGTTGGCTGCTAAGTAAGGTTGGAAGGGGGGTGGGGAGGGAGGGAGGGAGAGAGAACAGCAAAGAGAGACATCAGTCATGAGAATTATGCCTGAGAAATAACTTTAGGTTTGGTTGCTGATACATGAAAATTACTGGAAGCAAATAGCTAAGTCTATTAGGTACTAAAGTAATTGCCTGACCAAAGAAACCACAAATCCAGGCTCAAACAGCCTTTGACTATGAATTGTAATCGCATCCTCAGGCCTTCTTGCATGAAGAAAGACTGTGAAAACTGTAAACCTGGGAAGAGAACATGGACAGAGCCCTGCCTTTGTAGACTACAGTAACAACAAAGAAACTTTTGGTGGTGAGAGAGAACAATGTACAAGCAAGTTGCCCCAGAGTTCTGAATCAGGAACCCGTAGAGGGACTTTCCCTACCACCAGGTCAAGAGAACCTCTCTGCAACCGCCCAGAAGGATTCTGTCATTGCCAGTGACTGCTGTGTTCTCCCCTCCTTTCCTTTTCTGGAGGGGGATATTTCTCCCCGTTGTCTTATCCTTGTCTCACCATTGTGATTACCTGTCCAGGAGGGACCTATAATAATTGTATTTTTCCTTCTTAGGTCTCTGCAACACAAGAACCAATTACAAGAAAGGCAAATTTGCATGCCTAGAGAGGACAGTTTGGTAGCACAGGTAAATATTTTAAGAATTTTGGAGATTGTATCAGATGGGAGAGTAACAGTTGGCTGCCAATACTCAGCTTCTAAAGATTTTGTGCCATTCATCACCACTTTCTTCCAGTTCTTCAAAAAAGGACAGAAATCTGGATTGTTATGTAATGTTGAATCAAAATTTCAAGAGGATTTTTAAAGGCTAACAGAAATAATTGTATAGTCAAACATGGCCTGCTGCCTGCCTATTTGCTATCACGTGGTGTTTTTCAGACTAATCAAATAGGAAATGCCAAAGTAAGAGAATCATAAGTAACTGATTATTCTAGGGTCAAAGACCTGGAAGAATGTCACTGATTTTTCTATGTGATTTAAGTTAGAATAGTGAGTCATTATTTAAATATTTCAAACACTCAGATATCCTACCAAGAAAAAGCCTTTATTTGTGGTTATCATAAGTGCCATGGTGCCAAGTTGGTTTTTTTTGGTTTTTTTTTTTAAACAATAGAGCTTGAAACCAAAAATAAAAAGTCAACAGAACAATGAACTTGGAAATTAGCTTTATAAACCTGAGTTTATAGGGAGACATGCTTCCTTATTTCTCATCTGCTGAGCCTGGATTAGCACAATCATTAGGCTGGAAACAAGTTTGCTGAGATGATTGTTTGAAGCTCTCATTTCGAAAATGAACCATGTTAATAAAGACTAATCTTGAAATCTATAGGCATCTGAGTTTGCAATTTTGGTAATTAAGGACATGGCTTTATTTTGAGGTTAGTCTTGCAAGATGTATTTGGTTTTTTTTAAAAGACAGAAATAGTAGGCTTTGACAAAATAGAAATGTTTAGATGGCAAAATAACAACATTGGGAAAGATCAACATGGTAATATATGTTTCTATTAAGAATAGCACTAATGGAATACATTCAGATTGACTGTTTTGAAAATCCCTGTTGTACATTCCATAACTCTGCTTTAAATACATATGAATTTTTCCATAAAATGACAATCTATTGATAAGAAAATAGAGCAAGTCAGCAGCAGTAAGTCAATTCTCCCTACGTGCTTTTTTTCCCCATTCGCATTTACTTTACTTTCAGAATGAAAGCAAAATGCTAAAATCATTTGAAATGCATCTTTATCAGTAATAGTGTAAAAATATCAGCAAATGGAATCAGCTACAACTATGATGTTTTGTTTACTGTTTTTTTTCTCTATTTGTGGCTTTTTCTAAATTAGCTATTTTGATCAGAATGTTTATAGACTGTAAACAAAATTAAGTTCTTATTTCTCTATCACCACATGCTCTATCTGAAGCTATGTAGAAATTCCAACTTCATATGATTTATGAAAGTGAAACCTAAATATTGAGAGAAACAGTCTCATAATCAGAGAAGCATAACTGGAATGAAAGAAATATTGTGAATCCCAGAATATGTTATCATTTCATAGCTTTATGTGCCCCATATTGCCCTCAAGTATACAACAGAACTGTTTTTAGAGGATTAAACTATACCAGCTATCTGTCTCTTCTGTCTTAAATATGAGAACACAATAAAAAACACTGGACATTTGGGCAACCACCATCAGGAAAGAGAATACCAACATAAATAGATATTAAAAAGAAAGATGCTGGGACAGATACTTCATCAACTAAGCAGGACTTTTAAAATCCTCAATTCTCACTGACGGCTTCTTGGTGATCTTATTGGTGGAGTCATTTTTCTCTGCTATATCTCCAAATACTGGAGCTCCCTGGGCTTGGTACTAGACAACTGTTTCTTCACTTCTTTTTCTATATGTTTCCCGAAAATGACCACATCAAGTCCATGACACCAAGTAACATCTACACACTGAGGAAGACTGTCAATGGTGTGTCTGCACTTTTGACCTCCTCCTCAGAATCAGACTTACATATCTGACAGGAAACATATCCGAATCACAGACTTACATATTTGACAGCAAACAGACTTACGTGTCTGACTGCCTACATTGTATCTAAGTTTATTTCAATTTTCAAGTTTCTCAATATTCTCCCAAACACACCCTAATCTACTTTTCCCAAGTCTTTCTCGTAACCGTAAATGTCCTGGCCCAATTACTCCAGCCAAAATGCATGGCCTTTCATTTTTTTTATTTTACCTCCCATATTGGATCTATATCACTGCTTCCTCCACTTGGAAGATTCTTCCCCCAACAAAAACTCTTTGACCCATGCTTTAGAAATTCCTGAGTCCTTTCTGAGTAGGCTCAATCTTTCGCTTCTCTCTCAATTCTCTCTGCTCTTATTAGAATTGTTTGAAAAAGAATCCTTCCAAGGGAAAATTCCACATCTTTTATGTCTGAGCACACTAGATATCTCACTGCCCTGGTCTGCTTTCAGCAATAAGACTGTCATGTCAAGTCTCTTTGGCCAGAAACCTCTTTTCTTTAATGTTTCTTCTCAAATTTTCCATGCACTGACCCCACCCTGCTCCTTCGTTCAAACCCTCATTTGTTTTTGTTGATTCTCAGTTGAATCCAGTCTAACTTCATTTCAAAACCCTATTGCAGTGTTCCCTCTACCTTTCACCATGGACACCCTGAGTAAAATCTGCCTTATAAACAAGTGTCATACATAATTTTTTATTTAACACCCCAGATCTTGCCATAGGTGGCTTCTTCTCATGTGCCATGTCTTAACCAGTATGACATCTTTTTAATGACACCTTCCTTGATGGCTCCATCTAAGAGAGACCCTCATACAGTCATTGATATTCTTCTAACCATACTTCATTCTCCTTATGGCAGAAATCGCTATCTGAATTTAGTATTTCTGCTTATTTTCTTTAATTGCACTTAGAAAGTTTAAGGGGAAAATATAGGACAAGAATTTTATAGTCCCGATACAGAGAAAACAAAATTGTGATGTGACTTAAAGCACTGATGCATAAAAGATGACACAGGCTGGGTGTGGTGGTTCATGCCTGTAATCCCAGCACTCTGGGAGGCCGAGTGGGTGGATCACCTGAGGTCAGGAGTTGGAGACCAGCCTGGCCAACATGGTGAAAACCCATCTCTTACTAAAAATGCAAAAATTAGCCAAGCATGGTGGTGGGTGCCTGTAATCTCAGCTACTAGGGAGGCTGAGGCAGGAGAATCACTTGAACCCAGGAGGCAGAGGTTGCAGCGAACTGAGACTGCACCATTGTACTCCAGCCTGGGCAAAAAAGAGTGAAACTCCGTCTCAAAAAATTAAAATTAAAATTGAAGATGACCCAATATTAGACCAGAAAGAAAGAAAATATAAACTTGGTATACTACTTGTCCTGACATGAAATAATATTAACATACATTCATAATGTAAATTATTGGTTTAGAGGCTACACATACACATTTACATAAATGTACACACACAAAAATATGCATAGACAGAGCACAAAGCCGGTACTGTGTGGCAAGGCAAAATGTACATTAAATAATCCTGACAGCATAACAGTAACAGAAAATAAGATGCTAGAAGAAAATGATAAAGGAAAGGGCAAGGGCACTAATAGGATTATCAAGAGACATTGTTGAAAGTGTATGGTAAAAGAACTTAATGTTTTCAATATCTTAGTGATTATATTAGTCTATTTTTACATTGCTATAAACACCTGAGGCTCGCTAATTTATAAAGAAAAGAATTTTAATTGGTACATGATTTTGTAGGCTATACAGAAAGTATCAGCTGGACTTCTGGAGAGGCCTCAAGAAATCTACATGGTAAAACCCCATCTCTACTAAAAAAAAAAAAATACAGCAATTAGTCAGGTATAGTTGTACATGTCTGTAATCCCAGCTACTAGGGAGGCTGAGGCATGAGAATCGCTTGAATCAGGAAGGCAGAGTCTGAGATTATGTCACTGCACTCCAGCCTGGGAGACAGAGCAAGACTCCATCTCAAGAAGAACGAAAATAAAGGAAAGGAACCTACAATCATGGTGGAAGGTGAAAGGGGAGGCAGGCACGTCTTACAGGGCCAGAGTAGGAGAAAGAGAGGAGGAAGGGGGAGGTACTGTACACTTTTAAACAACCAGATCTCAGGAGAACGCACTATCCTTAATACGGCACCAAGGGTGATGGTGTTCGACAATCAGAAACCACCTGCAAGATTCAGTCACGTCCCACTAGGTCTCCCTTCTAACACTGGGGATTACAATTCAAAAGGCGACGTGGGCAGGGACACAGATCCAAACCATGTATCAAGTGTTGGGAGGCAGGTAATGAGGAAGGACTGAATCCTCCTCTTTTATAAATAAGAATAGATATTATCTGAAATTGAAGTCCAACACAGAAGCATGGAGGTACAGAAAAACTTGCTAGGCTTTGCCTCTGGGAAGTGGGATGGGGACAGGAATGGAGGAACATGGCTGCATTGCTTTCCCTAAGTTTTTCTGTCCTGTAGTATTTGCTCATATGTGAATGCAATGCTTTGATTTTTCAAAAAAATTCATTAAACAGAAATTGTTGATGCTCCTTCATTTTATTTACATTCTTCAACAAATTGTCTTCATAAAACATTCTTTTGCTATACTATCCTGTGCTCAGTGCCCTTTTTTATGTGCACAATGCTTTGTAGTTGCTACATCTGTGTGTTCTCTCACCTTGAGTAGGGAAGTTGTAGCCAGTTAAGAAAAATAAAATCCTAAATGGACTGAACAGAATCCCTCTTGGTCAACAGGACCCCAGAGAAACCTTGAAAACATCCAGGCAATGATGGAATAGGAGGTCAGACACATCTCTCCCTTGCTAACTGTCAACAGGCTTTCCTTCCTAAGGGTCTAACAGAAACCGGGCCTTTTAAAAGACACACTCCACTGCTAACATCAACCAACTGCCTGAGGCTGGCCCTTTTGGTGGTTTTCAGACAGTTGACCAGCATTTCATCCTGATAAAAGATCACTGGCCATGCAGTGGTTCTGGCCAGACTACGGAGGCTGCACAGAGGATCTTCCTATCCCCGCTCCACCTTTTGATGTATAGCGCCTGACTATAATGCACTTAAATTTTAAGTCTCCACACCAAAAACATGGGATGCATGTTGCATATGTGTTAACCTACTCTACAAAACATGCATGAATGTTCACAGTTCTACCATCCATGAATATTCACAGTTCCTCCTACCTGTTAAATATGTATACTTAGCCAACCCATTCAACACGAATCCCCATGCCCTTTCCCCTCTCCCTGGAATTGCTTGCTGTCAGCTTCCGACCAGATGCTCTACATCCCAGAGTGCAAGATGGTCACCCTATAGGCTACACCCTTTTATGACAAATAATCTTTTTTCCAAATTTATGAACCTTGTGATTCTTTAGTCAACATCAAGAATATTGTTCATCCATAAATGGTTTTGGCAGCTTCCATTTAGCTTCCCTCCTTCTTACAACCATCCTATGACTGTTAGAATCCTCTTTTCAAACATTAACCTAGAAGGCAGTCAGTCAATGTGCATGACCAAATCACCAGTTTCCATCAATCATTTATCTGCAGTGGCTCTAAACCGATCAAGTATCTGGGTTTTTCCAGATGAGAGAGAAATAGTTTTCCTGCTCCCTGATCAGACAACCAAGCTAAGTAGAATTTATTCTGAATAAGCTGAAGTCAGTCATTCTTCCCTTGCCAGAGAAAGTACACGAAACCCAACATTCTTCAGGGAGCCTCACACTCTTTCTTGGTTCTTTCAGTTTTTGCTTCTATGACCAACTTCACATCTTAGGGTGAAGCAAGCCCTAGCCACGTCTGTGCCTGTTTGGCATGATTTTTATCTGTAGTTTCTGAATGAGTATAAAGAAATGGCCATGAAAAGATCTGAGCCAGAAAGCACTTTCCACATAGTCAAAGGAGGATTTCCTTCCTTTGGTCAATGGAATTTTCTAATGAAGAATTTTCAGACAAAGTATATAGAAAAGTATTTTATTGTCTCCCTGATTTGGTACTGCAGGGCCTTGCCAGGCTCTGGGAATGGAAATATGCCCCAGGATCTGAGACAACATGGCCCTGACGGGCTATGGGGCACTTACAACGGGAGAGGACAAACTTGCTTCCATTGTCACCAACATGCCCATTTGTTTGTGCTTCAGGGTGCTATGGGAGGAATGCTTAGGGAGGGTGACACACCTAGTAAGGGCATGGAAGCTCCACACTCTTTCCCCATACTTTGTTTTGTGTGTCTCTTCATTGGGATGTTCATCGGTATCCTTTAAATCCTTCATAATAAACTGATCAACCTAAGTAAAGTATTTCCCTGAGTTCTCTGATCCGTTTGTGCAAACTGGGGAGGGACTGTGGGAATCTCGCATTTACAGCCAAGATGAACACAAATGTAGGTACTACAAGCACTCCAGACTCACAACGGATGTTCAACATGTAGGCAGTCTTGTGGGACTGAGCCCTTCCCCTGGCAGTGGGGTGGTTCCCTGCTAACTCTGGACACCAGTTAGTGTCCCACACTTTAACTGCTGGAAACATTGCTCCATTTGGTGTCAGAAGCGATATGAGTAGAACAGCTTTCCCTTTCAGAGTGGACTTTGTCCATGATGTATTCTGCATGTCTACCTTAAATTGTGCTGTTTGCTATTTTTCCTTATGCATGATGTTTTGCTAAAATATATATGCCCTCACCATACTTGTTAAGAAGATGTGAGAAAGACTGAAGACATTTTAAAACCACAGTAATATTGGGTAAATCCATCCAGTAAACTGAATTGTAACCACTTTTAAGAAAGGAGTAACATTGATGCCATCGTTTTCAACAATCATAAGAAATAGTTGGCCGGGCACAGTGGCTCACGCCTGTAATCCCAGCACTTTGGGAGGCCGAGGCAGGTGGATCATGAGGTCAAGAGATCAAGACCAACCTGGTCAACATGGTGAAACCCCGTCTCTACTAAAACTACAAAAAAATTAGCTGGGCATGGTGGTGCGTGCCTGTAATCCCAGCTACTCAGGAGGCTGAGGCAGGAGAATTGCCTGAACCCAGGAGACGGAGGTTGCGGTGAGCCGAGATCCCGCCATTGCACTCCAGCCTGGGTAACAAGAGCAAAACTCC